>NW_020169852.1:38811-183424 GCF_002117355.1 Postia placenta MAD-698-R-SB12 | reverse complement strand
ATGTCGAACTGCAGCAATTCACTTCGAGAAAGAGCATGAGCACTCAATCCAGGATTTCGACTTCAAACGCGGAGCCCTAGTGCTCATACGCAACACGAAGATCGAGAAGTCCCTCAACCGCAAGATGCGCCCGCGATATCTAGGCCCCCTGATCGTTGTCTCGCGCAACAAGGGCGGCGCATACATCGTGTGCGAACTCGACGGTACAGTCCTGGATCGACCCATCGCAGCATTCCGAGTCATTCCGTACTTCGCGCGCAAATCCATTCCAATTCCTGAAGATCTCGAAGATGTTTCGACAGAGCGTCTTCGAGAACTCGAACTATCGAATTCTCTAGGCGACGACGACGATGATGAAGTCGAAGAAGCCGAAGAACGCGACGAATAGAGGTTCTTCCCTTACTTGTACAACACGATACGTACTTTCTTCTCTCCATTCCTGCTCTCACGTTACGCGATATGCTTGATTTTCTCCTACGTTCTAGACCATCCCTTGTACGAATATCTTCGATTCAACTCGATAGTCGCGACATCGTTCGACGTTCTACGAACGCTTCGATTCGACCGTTGCGCGGAGGCTCACCTTAGACGAGTCCTCCTAGGCTGTGATGACAAACTGAGCCTATATTCTCATTAAGTCCATTTTCCCTTGCTACGAACATTCCTATTTTTCCTTCTATGTCTTTCGATCATATTACGACTTACTTCGAACACCCTTATTTTCATTTTCTTTTCTTAGTTCCCGCTAGGTTTCGTCTAGGCCAAGGGCCACATTGTCGATTCGACTATCGCCGCGATATTCTACGACAAAATTACAACTACGATAACAAAATGACTCGCGCCATCGCCTAGTCCTCGTCGAGAGCCCCGCGCACGAAACCGATTCCTCCCTTAGCGAGCGCGGCCTTCTCCATCTTCTGGAGGTCGAGGTCCATGTCGTGAAGGAGCGCTCGACGGCGAGCGATATGAGCGCGCTCCTCGCGAATGACGCGAATTATTCCCCGAGACTCGTCGTCGAGGTCGAGCACGTTGAGGTCATCCTGTTCAAGGCCCAGGCGGCTGGCCCCATCGAGAGGCCGTCGTAGAAGTGGGCGCAGAGGCTCGTCGACTTGGCGCTTCTTCGAACCACTCGCGTCCGCGACCGAAGGCCCAGGAGAGGCCGGCCGAACTACGAAGTCGTCAGCGAAGGCCTAGGACAAGAAGAAACGACTTACTGCGCTTCTTTGTGGTTGATCCCCCGCCGCGCGTCTTCTTCATTTTGCCCAGGACAGACACCTTGTCAAAGTAGCAGCCCTGTTGGAACTGCGCGCACCTATCGCAGGTCGTAGCGTTCTCGGCCCACACGCAATCGACCGGGGCTGAACGGTAACCGGCGCAACGATCACACTGTCCAAGAGTTTAGCATCGAACCGCTTCGATGAAGAGGCGAGCTTACCTTCTGTCCCGACTGGCGCTTCTCAATCGCCACGGCGGCCATGTCGACCTCGGACATCGCGAGCGGACGCTCGACCGTCCGGGGAGTCTTCTACAAAAGAGAGGTTAGTCATCGAACAATGATAGAAGAAAGCACTTACGACCGAGGGGTCGTCCGACAACTCGGTGACCTCGTCATCGACCCTTGCGCGCCCTTTCCCCTTGTCGACACCGGCAGGCGCAGGGTCGGGAAGGAGTCCTTCGGCGGCCGCGATCCTTGCCAACTCTTCGTCGGCGGCCTCTTGTGCGCGACGCTCGTCTTCGGCCTGCTTCCGACGGTCCTCTTCGTCCTTTCGATGCCGTTCGTCTTCGAGGCGACGGTCCTCGGCGGCCTTCGCACGCTTTGCGGCCTCTTCGACGCGTCGTGCTTCCTCCTCGGCGAGGCGCTTCTGTTCTTCGAGGCGTCGTTCGACCTCGGCGTCGATGGCGGTCGCGAGCTCTGGCCAGTCCCCGCGCGCCCACTCAACCCACGACTCCGACGCCTGCTCGGCGAGCTGTTTGACGGCGGCGGCGACACGCAACTCCGTCTCCTCGTCGCGGATGGCGCCCAAGGCCTTGCGATAGGCGAGCTGTTCGAAAACAAAGGGTTAGTTGGGTTATGCAGATTTACGAGCGACTTACCACGAGCGGCAACAAGTCTTGTGCCCACTCTTCGACCACATCGAGCGCGGCGTCGGCGGTCGGCGGAGCCTCGAGGACCACAAGCAGCGAGGCGAGGCGGCGGTTGACGAGCGAGGGAGTCGACGCAGGGGTAGCGGAACGAGCAGACATCGTGGAAGCAGCGAGTATACGAGAGAGGTAGCGACGAAGGAACGATGGGATGGGGAAAATAAGGCTAAGTCTACCCTGCTTATAACCCCTTTCCGACCAGCATTTAGCGCCGGCCACGTGGTGTTCGAAGTCTACCCGGGTTGCCATTCCGCTTCGATCCGTTCACGACCATCGTGCTTCTCGCATCACGTGGAGGACCGAGGGCGGTCCAAATTTCAATAGGGAGGAGATGATAGGCGCCAAGCCCCTCTGGGCCCCGATTCACCTCTTTTCGGCACTCGCATCCCGCCCGGCACTTCGACTCAGTCCCCCAACACTTCGATTTCGACTTCGACGCTCTTCGACACCTTCGACGGTGCGCGACGCTTACTCGAAGCTCGGCACGGTCTTCCCGATGCCTCGTGCGTAGATCTCGGAACGTCTTCCGCATTCGGCGAACAATAGGGCCACTTGACGCCGCTCGGCCAAGCGCGCGCTTCGCTCCAAGCCACACCGAAGTAGCCGGTCTTTCCCGATTAGGTATCGAGCCTCGCGGCATGCCTTCACGACGGCTACCGGTCCGAAGTGGCCATATGTTGCTCTTCATCTTCGCGTTCGGCATGACGTCACTCTACCGATGGACTTGGTATGTGCCTCTCGGTGAGGCAGGTTCTTGAGGAACAATGCAAAGCCCCTTGTACTCGTATGCCACTCTCGAATAGTCGTAGCGTCCTGTGTAGTATAAAATCGGTCGTAGTTCTCCCTAAAAATACAAGATCCGTTCCCCCCCTCGAGTTCAGAGCTCATAAGTCGAGTTCGCCCCGCGTCTAAGCTTTCAACTGCGTCACTTCGTCCCTCGCTGCGTAACTTCGAAACCTCGTCCACCGCGTTTACCCGTCGATACCGTCTCGACGAACCCTTCGACTTCGACGATTGTCGAAGAAACCGCGAACCGCGTCCTAGCTAAGTCCCCCCCCCATCGAGTCGTGTCCCTTCCTTCTACGATACATCGAAGAGCTCTGCCAAGCTTCAATTGTCTCTGCTAACCATCCACAGCCTCCGAGTAGCTTCGACGACGTGTCGAAGCCACCTCGTACCTTCCCTAGCATTTGTAGCCTTTTCCGAAGGCGTTTCTCGTGTAAACTCGAACCGCGGGACACCTTGCTGCTAACTCCCCTCTCACTAAGACTATAAGCCGTCTCTCTAGTCCCTTTAGGTCGCACCCAGGTTAGGGGTTAGGGTTTCGTAGGTCGTATCACCGTATATATCCAAAACCCGAGCGAATGGACTCTCCAAAATCCACAACGCGAGGACGTGTCGTCCTAAAGAGGGGGGTAATGTTACGGTTCTTTCATTTCGGATGCATTACTTCGGACCACGGAACCTTATCTCTATTTAGTTACCATATATGTTTTTTTGTTTTCTCATGCCTCTCTCGGACCTTACCTATGTCACAGGTATGTTTACCTCTTCACAGATATGCTCTCTCATGTAATATGTAGTTGCTCATGCGGTTTGTACAATATATAAGCAGGCTGAAGCTGAGGGCAATCCTCAGTCTTCAGTTGGCACTTTCAATGCTAAAATCTAGTCATGTCAACACCGTTGACTTGTATGCTCTGGGTCTGCCGGAGTATTAATAGTCTCCAAAACGGTCTCCAGACGAGCGCGGGTTGCGTGTCGAAGAGCTAGCATCTCGTCTTGCGCGGTTGGGATCGTCATCACAAGCTAAGGGGCCAAAGACCTGGCAAGGATAAGCTCACTCAAGCCTACGAATATTGAGATCGGGCGAGGTCGCTCATACACAATTCTGGCCTGACGCTATGAGGAAGAGGCAGCAAAAGCGAGCATAAATACTAGTTCATTGTGGCCTCAATCTTCCTGGCAAAAGGGTAGTAGATTGCACAAGACGTGTTGGTAGCGGAACGGCCGCTTGATGAATCTCCTCGGAACATCATAAGACGGGGATTGGTGCTCATACGGGCGATCAGGAGAGTTGAAGGACAGGCACTATCTCAGGCAGCCAGCGGCAATAATCAAGATCACGATCGACGATGCAACATGCGTCAGTGGTTCACAGCGATTAAGGCCTAGCTCCCCCCTTATGCCGATGTGCAGCCCTCTGTGTCCGGGGTTTACATTTTAAAACAACTGTTCTCTATAAACATAAACGCCCTCCTGCGGCTATCCACTGAAGCTTACTATGCGCCAGCGCGCGGGCGTAGTAACAGACCGCGTTATGTGCTATGTCCACGCCTGGTGATAGCACCTGCTGCAGCGCACCCCACCCGCACGGCCGACCCACAGGACCATATATATATCACAATGACCAGCACTCTGCAGCCCTCAAAACCGCCACCGCTCTCGCCGAGTGCTCGTTCATCCTACACCCTCACACACAGCCAAAGCTAAACTAACATGTCCCGCCCCTCGCGCTTCTGGGCCCCCGCACCCCGCCCGCGACCAAGCTCGGCCGCCACCGCCGACTCGCGCCCCTCGCCGGCATCCACGTCTCGCCTATCTGCCTCGGCGCTATGAGCATCGGCGACCAGTGGGGCCAGTACGGCATGGGCGAGATGAACAAGGACCGCAGCTTCCGCCTGCTGGACGCGTTCTACGCCGCGGGCGGCAACTTTGTCGACACTGCGAACGCGTACCAGGATGAGACGTCGGAGCGGTTCCTCGGCGAGTGGATGGCCACGCGCGGCGTGCGCGACCAGATGGTCGTCGCGACCAAGGTGCGGCGGTGTGCTGCATACTGGGCCAGGAGCGTGCCATGCTGATGCGCGCGCGCAGGGAGGTCAGTATTCGACGAACTACAAGTGCGCCACGGACCTCCCGCAAAAATCAACGTACGTCGGCAACAACATGAAGTCGCTCTACCTCTCCGTCGAGGCCTCGCTCGCGAAGCTGCAGACGGACTATATCGACATTCTCTACTTGCACTGGGTACGCTCGTCCGTTGCGTTGCGCGCTGTCGCTCACGGCCTGACCACGCGCCTGCAGTGGGACTGGGAATGCAGCATCGAGGAGGTCATGAACGGCCTGCACCACCTCATCGCACAGAGGAAGGTGCTCTACCTAGTACGCATTTTTCTGGCGGTAGGCAACGGCGCGGCGGCAGCAGCTCACACCGTGCAAGGGAGTCTCCGACACGCCCGCGTGGGTGGTCTCAAAAGCCAACACGTACGCGCGCCCCACGGGCAAGACGCCCTTCGTGGTGTAACAGGGCGCGTGGAGCATCCTGCAGCGCGACTTTGAGCGCGAGATCATTCCCATGGCGCGCGAGGAAGGTCTGTCGTGCGCATGCGCGTCAGAGAGTGCAGGCCGCTGACCGTGTGTGCGCTAGGGATGGCGCTCGCGCCGTGCAACGTCCTTGCGGCAGGCAGGATCCGCACCGATGAAGAGGAGGAGCGGCGGCGTGAGACGGGCGTGATTGATTGCTAGTCTCTAGCGGTGCACGTGCTGAATGCCAGTCTATGAATAGGCCGCAGGACTGCCTCAAACGAGTGGGAGCGCACTCCCGATCAGAGAAGGGTGTGCCAGGCGCTGGAGAAGGTCGCCCAGGAGGTGGGCGCGCCGAGCATCACGTCCGGTCCGTCTCTCTCTAGAGGCTCCCTGCGGCAGCGACTGACGACGCTGTCTTTTTGCACTCGCATGCAGTGGCGATCGCGTACGTGATGCAGAAGACGCCGTACGTGTTCCCAATCGTCGGCGGGCGCAAGGTCGAGCACCTGATGGACAACATCGCCGCGCTGGACATCGCGCTGAGCCGCGCGCAGATCGCGCACCTCGAGGATGTGCTCCCGTTTGACGTCGGCTTCCCTACCTCGATGATTGTGAGTGCCTTCGACGCGCGTCGTGGTTGTCTCCCGGATTCCGCGCTGACAAGTGGGCGCAGGGGGACGGCTCGGAGTTCATCGCCATGTACAAAGCGTCGGGCCACTTTGACAAGTGGCCGACCCAGCAGGCGATCCGCCCGGAGGAGTAGTAAGGAGGGAAGATGTACTTCGTGTCATGCCGCTACAGGATGAAAGACGCATCTGTGGATATTATTAGACACGCTAGTCGGGATCTGCGCCGCGGTGCTGCAGTATGTTCGTTGACGGTTGTTGGATGCCCGTGAAAAAGGTAGGCTACGCAGAATGAAACGAAAGAAAGAGTGCATGACGGTAGCGATCTGAAAACATTCATATGTGCACCTCATTTGATCGCAACAGTGTACGCGACCAAGAAGGGGTCGCCGAGTTCGATATTGCAGCGAAGACGTGTGCGATATGCGAGTTGTTCGTCCGCGTCCGCATTGATGCACAAAGACACAAATAACCACAACTCACCTGATACGTGCGACCGCCAGCGATCCCGACTTGTATACACGGTCGCAGGCCGTAGAGTCAAAAAAAGGAAATACTAATACGGTACGTACTATATGATCAAACCACGTCTACATCCAGAGAGCGCAAGGGACAGCGAGTCGCGTCTTGCACACACAAGGTACGCTGCACACCTTCGACGCGATTAGATGTTGCCTCCACCCATCGCGACTACAGAGGGCTTGACAAATCCGTCTGTCTTGGCAGGCTAAGTGGAGGTGTTACATTTTTGGCAGGGATTGAACGGTGTCTGACCCAGCTTGTAGCCAGCAGCCGAACGCGTCAGGAACAGAGTACAGTACGCGGTCATAAGGTCGGCCCACCACCGCAGGTATCGGCTGTACTTGCAACAGGAGAAGTGTGTGCGAAGGACCAGTGAGCGCACAGCTGCACGTTTCCTGATGGTCGCCTTACCTCCACATGTGATAACGCCTGTTTCCCATTATCTCTATCCGGACCGGTACACATCATCTCGCAACTAGCAGCGCGACGGAGTGTGATGACGAGCATCGGCTGACATGGCGCGACAGCACCTGTGCTGTGGAATGCCATGTTCCAAGAAAGAGCCGGCAAGAAAGGTGCACGATCAGTAGGGCGCACGATGCACGTGATCGCGGTGACGGTCTGCAGTCTCCCACCGACACGAGCGAGGTGACAGTCCGCGGCCGCCCATCCGCCGTATCTACACTAGTACTCCCGACAGTCCACGCATGGCCGCTTACGACATCGGGCAATATGTGTTCGATTGACGTGACGCCCCACCATGTCTCCGAGGCACAGCTGTATATGCGACGCGTCCCCGCCGGCCTGGACAACTCACTCGCGGCACAGCTCTCATAACCAAATACCTGTCAGCGGCCACCAAGATTCGCAGATGACGTCTACCGTCGTCGAGCAATATATAACCCCTGCGACCACCCTCTCGTCGCTCCCTCACTCCCTCTTATCGGCACCATGTCCACAAAGAGCTTCTTCGTCCCGCCTCCCCCGCTCAAGACAAAGCTGGGCCGCCACCGCCAGCTCTCCCCCCTCGCCGGCGTCCATGTCTCGCCCATCTGCCTCGGCGCCATGAGCATCGGCGACCAGTGGGCCAACATCGGCATGGGCCAGATGGACAAGGACGACAGCTTCAAGCTCCTCGACGCTTTCTACGATGCCGGCGGCAACTTCATTGACACGGCCAACAACTACCAAGACGAGACTTCCGAGCAGTTCATCGGCGAGTGGATGGAGCGCCGTCAGAACCGCGACCAGATGGTCATCGCCACCAAGGTGTGCCCCATGCCCAGGAAGTTGGTTCCAAACATCGCTAATCCTCTGCTAGTACTCAACGAACTTTAAGCGTGCGGCCGATCTCCCGCAGAAGACAAGCTATGTTGGCAACAACATCAAGTCGCTCCACGTCTCGGTCGAGCAGTCCCTCAAGAAGCTGCGCACGGACTACATCGACATTCTCTACGTTCACTGGGTATGTCCACTCCCCTCTATCTTTCCAGGATCTACCCTAACGCGTTCCCTGTATCGCAGTGGGACTGGACCTGTGGTGTCGAAGAGGTCATGAACGGTCTGCACCATCTCGTAGCACAAGGAAAAGTCCTCTATCTCGTACGCACATCTCGCCCCCCCCCCCTCCGCGCAGGCAGCTCACTGGTAAGCACAGGGTATCTCGGACACGCCCGCATGGATCGTCTCGCGCGCAAACATGTACGCGCGGCTGACGGGCAAGACGCCCTTCGTGATCTACCAGGGCGCATGGAGCATTTTGCAGCGTGACTTTGAGCGCGAAATTATTCCCATGGCGCGCGTCGAGGGTGTGTCGCAACTCCAACGCGCCCACATGCGTCTACAGCGCTCATGATCTTATGTACCAGGCATGGCCCTCGCGCCATGGAACGTCCTTGGCGCCGGAAAGATCCGCACGGATGCAGAAGAGGAGCGCCGGCGCCAGACGGGCGAGAAGGGTGTGTTCTCCCGTTCACGATATGCGTACATGAACCCAGGCTCACGCACGCTCTCACCAAGGTCGCACGCTCATAAACAAGAACTGGGAGCGCACGCCGGAGGAGCGCAAGGTATGCCAGGTGCTCGAGAAGATCGCGGCCGAGACCGGCGCGACAAGCATCACGGCGCGTACGTCTCCCATCCCCCTTCCGCCTGTTTAGACGTGACAGCCCATGACTTGACCTCGTTCACGCACAGTGGCACTCGCATACGTGATGCAGAAGACGCCGTACGTGTTCCCAATCGTCGGCGGGCGCAAGGTCGAGCACCTGATGGACAACATCGGCGCACTCGACATCGCGCTCACGCCGGAGCAGATTGCGGAGCTCGAGGCTGTGCAGCCGTTCGCGAAGGGCTTCCCGCATGAAATGGTGGTACGTGTCGTGTCATGTCTTGTCCTGGTTGTGTGAGGGCGCGGGCTAAGATCGATTGCGCGACGGCAGGGCGACGGGTTGACATACTCGCCGTTCCATTCGATGGGGCTGAACCTCGACAAGTGGCCCCACCAGCAGGCGATCCGGCCTACGAAGTAGTGGATGGATTCGGGGCGGGGCGTACTGTCGTGGTCGAGCGGAGAGAGTGGGGACATCATATAGCGACGCAGCACACTTGTATGTACATGTAAAATAGGGGAAGGGTCACGCGGAACGCGTCGGTTTGGATCGAATATCAAACGAATCAGCAATCTGGTTCGGTGATTGTTTGGTCCTGGGCGGAGCGCGAAGATGGGACAATGTCGAGCGCAACGGACGAATGCACACGCCTAAAGTAGCATCGTAGGTTACAATCACCTCTATTCGTCCGGATAGAGTGTGTGACGTTGCATTCCGCATTGAGCACGAACGTCCTCGGCGACTGGAGCGTGAAATTCACCACCAGTCTTTGCCCATCAGGCAGGCTCGTGTACTGCACACCCTGCATGGGTGACGACCGCGTTCGGGATGACTACGCCGGACATGCCGTCCGTGACGAGCAGCGTGGTGGGCACGATGTGCGAGGCGTTGGGCGTTGGGCGCGACGGCGAGCTCGAGGAAGCGCAGCTTGTCGAACGCGTCATTGCTGGGCCGAACACGTCGAGCACCCAGAGACGGCGACCTCCTGCGGGTACCCCCCGACGGTATAATGGTGGTCAAGGAGGCCCCGGGGACGTAGCCTCCTGAGAGCCAACCGTCATGCGCTGCCTTCAACCCACTGACGGCATGGTCGCCTCAGCATAGCATGAATAGGTCCCCTTCGTAGATCGTATAGTTCGCCCCCGCGAGTGACACCGAAGTCGGAGCGCAGCCGCAAGCACTGACGCCGACGCACTGGCAGCTGCTCCCCGCGAGTGAGAAGCTGCACCGGGGTGGAACAATGGCAGCAGCATGGCGTGGATGCTGAGGCTGGGGATGCGGCAGGCCTTCATGGTGCGAATGGAGACGTCTGCCTTTATGCGCTCGACCGCTGCCCGAGTGGATGTCGGAGCAGCATGTCAGGCCTCCTGGCACGGCCAAGTTGATGCCATGTAGACAAGCGGCAGCTTCCAGCGCGATCTGCATGCTTTCATCGTATGTAGCAGAGCGGGAATCCAGAGGTCAGATTGGGACTACCTTGCTTAGTCGTTGGTTTCGCCATTTCTTCACTGGCCGACCGACGTTTATAACAAGTGGAAGAGTATGTCGATCGGATTGGAAGAGGTTGCGAACAGTACGAGAAAGGCAATCGATGTGCGCTCCTAGTAAACACAAAGGCACGCATCCGCTGGCGACACCGGAGATGGCGCAAGCGGGACAGCCTGAGACAGTTTATGGAACTGCCGCCAAGTTCGACATCGGCGGTAAGCCAATCAGGCAACGGAACAGATAGCCTCGCTGCTCAAGATGTAGACAGCGCTTCGAACCTGAAAGATGAGAGACCAGCCACGCATGCTGTCCCGTACAGACTATGACCGGCGCTGCATTTATGTCGAGTCTACCACATCGACTCGCGCCGTCTTACACACAGCAGACACAAGGCGACCCGTATGTGCAAGCCACCGGACATACGCTCGACACTCCCCGTGTCCCCGCGCAGGTGTATGCCTCGCTCAGAACACCGTCTGCGACGGGCAGAGGAACGGGTTTTCCATGTCCTCCGCGCTGGTCACGCTCGATACGGCGCCGAATTCGTAGAGTGCTCCAGCCTCTTGCGAAGAGCACGCTATCGCAGCGCTGCACTTCCATCTCGGGTAAGGAAGCGACACTCGTCATGAAGTCGTCGTCATCCGAACAGCACGTCCTGCGAAAAAGTCGCGCGCCAAATGTGGGTCAGGGGCGGAAGTTAAGTTGACAGCACGGAAGGAGGATGTGAATGTGTTAGCGGCGAAGGGTATTCTTTACGCTTCGCCCTTTGAGGACGGATAGCAAGGCAGGTCGGTCGGTAACGTATTCATGCGTCCCGGGTAAGATCTGCTCTGTGTACTGCATCGTTAGGGCATACATTGACGTCTGCTCTGCGGAAAGGTTCCCGCAGCTATAACGCCACTCTATGGGTGAATGTCCATCCACGCCGCCTTAGGATAACGCGGACTAGCGAAGAAGGGTCGCACCTATCAGCACCTCCAGGATGCAAGTTGGCAACAATGTTTAGCATTGAGCGCACCTGTAAGTATCAACAGTGTGTCACTGCTGCTAACTAGAGCTACACATTACTCATGAGTGCTTATGAAGTGCGGAGCAGACGCACTCTGGTTGTATTGCTAGTCTATGCCCTAGATTACCAGCTGTTCTCCCTGCGAACGGTTTGATGGTGCCCTCGTGTGGCAACTTTGCGTGCCGAGTAGACGTCGGGATATTCCGCCCAGCATACCAAGACCATGACAGGTTATACGTAACTGACAGCTTGACAATTCCAGGAGCTATCAATAATGTTCGAGTGGTCAGCTTGTCCAGAAGCATATCACGACCTCTCACCTTAGCACCTTCATTGTCAAGCAAATTCACGAAAAACTCACCTGATGAAGACGATATAGAGTAAATAAAACAGACTACCGGTACACTGTCTTCACAATGTATCTTCATATATATGGCCAATACCCGCATGACGAGATTACGGATAGCATCTGTAGCATAGTAATCGCCACTCCACCCGAGGTCCGTGCTCTTGGCCAGCATTGAGATGGCGAAGGTGCGGCTCCTTTACGCACACAAAGATACGTCGCAGGGGAAAGTCCAAGTCAGCTAGTCGAGGTACAGGCGAAACTTTGGGTCCGACGACCTGCACTAAGCGCTGGCTTCACGTCTCCAATTCGTGATCAATACCTCCCTCCACGACAGCCCCTACTATACTGCTCTCCCTGGGCCTTGTTTGAAATCATAGTAACTGACGCACGCTCCAGATCCTCTAGACAACTATGCAAGAAAACTTGAAAGCACTGTGTGGAAAATGGGCGACTGCTGTTGTACCCGGGTTTGGATATCGTTCACACTAATGAGTGACCTGTTGAGCATAAAGGTGCGTGAGCTTGCGGAGGATGCATGTGTCGTATCTCCATATTGACCATTCATCACAAGACACGTTGCATACAACACTCGCGGTCGCGTATCTTACATTGTGCCGAGCAATCACTTTGGCCCAAGTCACCCTTGACCCGTAGCATCCCTTTTAAATGCGATGTACTGGCTCTGTGCGGCAGTCCTTTGTTGTCTCCGTGAGTACCTCACGTCGCCCTGGTTTTGTTGCTCTGACGACGGTCGCGTTGGCTTACAGCCAGCCCCCGAACGGGCTTGCCGTCGAGCACAGGAAACCCGTGTACAAAGGAACACGGCATCGTGTTACCTTCGCTTGCCATCGAAGTATGGGAGCGCGTACTCGACCACCTTTGGTACGACCAAGAGACCCTCAAAGCCTGTACTCTGGTCTGCCGCGCGTGGTATCCCCGAGCTCGTTTTCATCTCCTCAGGACCGTCATCCTCCGTGAGCGCCATCATGTCTATCGGCTCGCGAAGCTCGTGCAAAAAGACAAAGACATGGTCATGGGCGCATTTTACGCCCACGCTGTGAGAGGCGTTATCCTCCAGGGAGGCAGCACCCCAGAAGTGCGCATACCGGTGCCACACCTGGCCACGTTCGCGACAGCTTTGGCGGGGAAACTGCTCGCCCTAGATGAGGTTGCATTGTGCAATGCAGAATGGATATCTGACTCCTCGTTTGTGAACACTTCACTGCATCTGTCCACCTTCCACTCTGTTACTCGTCTGGTCCTGCAGGCTGTGACCTTCCCCAATATCCACACCTTCCGTCGTCTTATATGCGCATTTCCTCGCCTTGGCTATTTGGAATGCTGGGGCGTGAAGTTCACCAACCCCGGCATCGCAGAGGCAGCCCCGCGTTACCCGTGGATACACTCTTCATTGTCTAGATTGTATCTCAACACGACCTCCATGGGTACGATCACTGATCTACTCCTGGCCACTGGGATTGCGTCAAGGCTGCATACCATCATACTGGGCTATTGGGAGTTCATCCCTATACAGCATGCGCACATTCTCGGCATCCAGCGACTCCTCGATAGCGCAGAGGACAACCTACGGAGCCTGGATGCTGCTTTCACGTGCCCGCAGTCGCCCGTGGGCAAGGGGACTGGCGTGTCTGAGTATCTAGGACCGCCATTGACACTCGCTCGATGTACCAACCTAGTGGCACTCGTAGTTCGGACAGAACCCATCGACAGCGCCGACTACGGGTGGATATACCATTTGTTAGCCTCCATCTCCTCCACATCGCTGCGGCAGATGACCATTGTAATTAAGCTTTCCGTCAAGCTGAAGCAGTCACTGGTCTCTGTCCGGCCAATGTTTCAGACCATGTTGGTGGAAACGCTTGATGAACTATTGGCTACAGAACAATTTGCAGGTGTAGAGTGTGTCGAGTTCAAGCTTAGGGTGTACAAGGCGTTCGACAAGATACCATCAGTCGGTCTGTGGGAGAAGATCGTCCTTGGAGGGTTTCCGCGGTCAAGGAGACGCATACTGTGCGAGTTCATCTCACATCCTTTGACGATTGTCTTGGTAGCTCATGCTCAATTTCACTGACAGATGCAGTGTTGACGTTATCGATGTGTATGAGTGAATGGCAGGTAGTATCATTCATGCCGGTGCTTGATTGCAGGCTGTGGTTGTATCCGTTATAAATCCCCAAAGCTGACAAAGGCAACGAACCTTGCTGTGGGGTCTGGAAGCGTATATGCAAACAAAGCCTCGCGTAAAATTAATGTCAGTAATGAGATATCACTAAATCACATCAGCCATGAAGTCATGAAGTTCCATCACCGCAGCATCGCAGGCTCGTGTCGATTTTGAGGTGGTATAGTCTTGTCTGCGCAGATTTAGCACCTCATGTGCAGCGGGCCTCCTCATGTGCGGGACAAGGGCTCGGGTTATCATCATGCATGATAAAAACGAGGCACTGACTGTAGCCGTTATTCCCGCGTTTACTTGTGAATGAAGCGGTCAAGTGGGAGAAGTTAATATTGTGCTTAATTCATGCTGAGGGGGGGGGGGTATCGCGGAGATTGTACATGCTGTCAGTACTATTGCAGCTTCTTCCTTGCCTAGGTCATTCCAGCCCGGGCAGTGCATACATGCAACTTACGAGTGCACCTTTCACAAAGGGAACCTTGAGTTGCGATATCAGCATCTATTGGCCTTTCTCGTTAGAAGCTCGTCTGAGACCTTGAACCGAGAACGACCAATGAAGATATATCGTTATTGTCTGAGGCCTATCAAACGCGTAGGGAGCGTACAGAAAGGGCTCACGCAAAGTCCGCTAGGTACCACAAATAATGCCAAATACAATGGTGCGCTCGCCACAATCCCAACATCCGATATTCAACTAAGCGACTGCACTGCAACGGAGGAAACCTTGCGCAGTTGACCACATACAGTGATCAGTCGCAAATCTTAACTTGAAGGCATCTGAAGTCGCCTTACATCATCTCTATCAATCCAATCATACATATGTTGAAGCAACGGGGAAACGGTCGGCGAGCGCGTACGTACATTGCGAATGATCATTATATACTACGAAAGGGGTCTCTGTCCCCTAGCTACTAGCATGCCCGAGCTTGCGAGCTCGTAGTACCTGACCATGCATTTCATCAACATACTTCTTGAATACCAAGATTAGGTGTCAATCTGTCGTCAATATATAACTCTACACAGCAGCCACTGCGAATCAGCTGCTGATCCAACGCAGCAACAGAAGTAAAGTCAGTTATATGATGTTAGTTTGTGACCAGACTACGTCCTCGCACAACAGTTGGCCAACCATGTCTTCTGTCAATCATAGCACTGATGACAGTTGCTTCCCTGGTCAAACATCGAATCTTCAATCACGCGTCATAGCGTGTCGAGCAAGCACGGTAGGATCTGCAGAAGCATTGAATGTGATTGAAAGCCATAATTCTTGTGCTGGCCCCAGGCGAGTCTAGAAATATGACTTGGTGTTCAAGGTTCACAGCTGTAGTCTGAGGAACCCGTACCCTCACCGAGCGTCAGTCAATCTCATTCAACGGCTCGTGTCACGCTCGCATGAAGGTCCATATGTACGCAGTTTCTCACACTGTAAGAGCAGTGCACACCGTGAACTAACTATTTGAGGGCTTCACTGAGAGCCGACGTCGGATGGGCAGACAGTGGGTAAACTTGAGTCCGTTACAGTGCCTCCGCGCTAGACCGGCCTTACGTAGTGTCCGAATACCCAATCAGGTTCTCAAGATCTTACTTACGGAACCGTCATCCTCGTGCATATCCTACGAAGATTGCCTAACACGACTCCGACTCGCTGTCATCGGTAAGTGTCACTGATGTTTTTATTCACGACACCTCTTGCTTCATCAGGTCATTTAGCCTTATCAATATGGCAGCTCAACGGGCCTGAATGTTCAAACATGCGGCAAGTGAGACGACGTTATGACTGTCTTATCCCACAATGAAACAGGTTGCCTGCCCTCGTGCCAGAGCAGGCGGATCCCATTGGGCACAGATGCTCATAGCGCCCCGAAAGGCGCCTTCTTTTCCAGCTTTGCCCATAAGCTGCAAACTTCCCAGACCTCCGTATCACGGGGCGGAATGCTGCACGACATATGCGGATATAGCTGGCTGCTTCTCATCAATCCGACCTTTTGGATCTATCCCAAATCCGCGGCAGCGGCCATGCTCGTATCTGAAGGCTGCGTATTTGAAGGCCGTGCGGGTGCCTTCCACCGCCGTTATCCTCGACGATATGCCCCCCTTCATCATCATCGCATCGACACGCCTGACCGTCGGGCTCATCTCGAGTCTGCTCAACATCCTGACGAACCTCGGCGTCGTGGTATGGGATCTAGGGCTAACATTGTTCAACCTGGTGGCACCGCTGCGACCTGCAGACCGTGTCGTGCCTGCGGGCTGCCCCGGCGCGGGCGGACGCTGGCCCGAATACATCCCGCCCAAGGAGGGCGACAGCCGGAGCGCATGTCCGGGCCTGAATGCACTCGCCAACCACGGTGCGATCACATCATGTCGATCCTGCCGCAGGCAGGCACGAGCTGATTCCGTACAGGCCTGCTCCCCCGCTCCGGGCGCAACATCTCGTTCCGCCAGATGAACGCGGCCATCCGTTCGACGTTCAACTTCGCGCCCACGTTCTGCTTCTTCGTGCCAAGTTACATGGCCGGCCTGCTCGGCAAGAGCTACTGGACCGACACGCTCGACTTGAGTGACATCAGCGTGCACAACGGCATCGAGCACGATGCGTCTCTCACTCGTACGCACCCTCACTTGTCACATAGGCTCAAAATAGGAGCTGACCATACATCCGAAATTACACCGCCCCCGCAGGCGAAGACACGTCTGAGTCGCCTCACCAAGGAGAACCCTGCGAGCGCTTCATCAACGAGCTCCTCGCCTCGGGGACAGGCCCAGGCGGGAACCTCACCGTGGCCGACCTGTCACGTATATCGGGTAAACGGCGTACAGAAGCGAAGTCGAATGGACAGTTCACGCTCTCCGCGTTCCACAAACTCTTCGGGAGTTCCAAGTAAGGCATCACGTTCCTGTGGTTTTGTTCAGCCGGGACGTACTCATATCTCGGGCGTCCGCAGCTCGGGCACCCTCCTCACAATCTTCGGCGGCAGGGTGCAAGACCTTCGTCCCATATTACTGGAGGAGCGCATACCTGAAGGCTGGCAGCCGCGCATTCGAAATCCAGCCGGCCTCACATTGACCGCATTCCAACCGACAGTGTTAGGCATAGAACTAGGAATCGAAGAGGAGGTTGCTGGCGCGCTGAAAGTGCTAGGTGTCGGCAGCACCAGCAAGGCATCTTGATTTCCATAGTGTAGCTATTTATATATCAGATGTTGTTTTTGTGGGCGACACAGCAAGCCGCCCAAAACGAGGAATCGATTGAATAATAAGTGAACACTGATGTCAGAGATACGCGCAATGGTAGAATACAATTGATCAGAGAAAATCCGATGACGCACGCTAGAAGTCGCCTAGGTCGATCTCCACGGACTGCATGATCGACGCCTCGAAACTGCCCGCGGCCTCGGGCGCCTTGGGTGACCCGTCCGGAGGTAATGGTGATATCGACCGCGGCGTCGAGGTGTCTGCTTGCAGGAAGGGCGTGCCGGGTGTTCCAGGTCTGTCGTGGCGTGCGCAGCAGAGCGGTGATCAAAGTAAGACGCGTCAACGCCCAGCCACACACATCAAGCACACGGAGCAATGGACGGAGCGGGTGAAACGAGACCGACCTTGAACTGAGCAGATTCGCCTTGAGCCGTGCCGCGGGGTCCGCAGGCGTTGACGAGCGCGGCGTGCCGCCGCCCGCGGCAAGAAGCTTGCGTTCGCGTCGTTTTCGTTCGGCTTCGGCCGTCTCCGCCTTGCGGACGGCCTCGAGATTCGCCTTGCGGTTGCGTTCGTTGACCTTCGCTAAAATGTCCTGGCGTGTCTCGTTAGACACCCGGACAGGCGCCGTGGCGGCGAGCTCTGCCAACTTCTCGTCTATCAACTTGACCTCTGCCCAGTCTTGCCGCCGCGTGGCAAGCGTGCGTTGCGACACCAGCCGTGAACGCTCCATCGTGATTGATGTGGATGTTTGTTGCGTCTTTGACAGGGAACCCATCATGTTCTTGCGTGCCAGGAGCATCGCAGCGATATCACTCTGAGGAAGTGTCACTCAGCGAGGATGAACACACGACAGATGCGAGCTCAAACCTCTGTCATGGGCGTTTTGATGAACTTCTCCAACTGTGCAGCTTTCTTCTCGAGCTGGAGCCTCGAAGGGAGTTTGACCCGCTCCAGCTCGCATGTCCTCGTCAAACGGTCAAACTCTTTCTGTATAACCACCTTTCTAGCCGAGGGTGAATAGAAGACCAGAACAGCCACTGACCGATATGAAAGGCGAGTTGGATACCTTATCCATCAAGAAGTTCTTTAACGACTGCCCATGCTTGAGGTGAAAGTCCTTGTTGTACAGTTTGTCGTTCAGTTTGTAAGGCCTGGGTGCCTGGCCAATGCCTATTGGAGGCTTTGAACAGCTGGAATTTGGTTAGACAGGACTCACTCACCGGTGACCTCACAAATGCGATATACAGCCTGGCCATCCTCTTCATTGCCAATGAGGAATCGGACCCATGCGCCTAATGTCACCGCATCATGTACAAGTACTCACAGGAGTGTCAGAGACTACAGACCTTTGAGGAACTCTTCAAACCAAGGCGCCATGCAATACCGGGCAATCATATCTCGAGATACCCGACATCGCTCTAAAGCTTCGAGAGTCGCAGGTTCCTCAGGGTCCTTGTCCGTCTTCGGTTTGTCGTATCTGTCGTACAATTTTCGCTCCTTCTCCTCTTGTTCCTCATACTTTGAAATCTGTCCATCTTCCTCTTCTTCGTCTGACATCTCCATGTCTACAGGTGAAGAGGACATCTCCCGCTTCGGCGAGCTGCCTCTCGTCTGCGTGGATCAGACCTAAAGTCCCCTGATAGAGGCGAAAGAATCGTACACGCTTCTTCTCGTCTTTTGCCCTCCTCTTCGCCTTCAATTCATCCAACTTGCGCGTCTTCTCTTTTGTAGCGCCTCGTTGGGCATGTTGCCCTGCGACCAAATACTGTTGTCAAGGAGCCCCTCAAGCCATGATGTGACATACGTTTTGCAGCTTTGGAAACGGTATCATCGCCCCGGCCACTTTGTGCCTTCAGCATCTGGTCTAGATTGCGCTTATCCTGTATTCGCTGCATTTCTTCCTGGCGCTCGGCAAGGATGTCCTCACGCTCAATCTCAGGAAGCTCCAGTAATCTGAGAGACTGATCATGACAGATGCGCGAATTTATCTACCAGGGTCACGCACCGTTGTCTGTCTAATTCGTCCACATACTTCCCTTCCAGCGGGTACGGATTTGCCTCAGCATCCTCTTCCTCACTTTCTGGTTGTTCTGCATCAGAGTCTTCGTCATCCGAACTACTTTAGAGGAGAATGTTTGAGGCCAATCGAATATTGACGCGAGTCACCACCTACCTCGCTTTACGGCGCTTTGAGGACTTCGAGCCCTCAGCCTGGCGTTTCTTGCGCTTGCGCTCGGTCGCTCCAGCAAGTTCAAGGAGCTCATCGTCAATATCTCCCTCAGAGTCAGACATGATAGAAAGTGAGCGACGATTAGAGACGAGGGCAAGAAACAAAAGATGTTGTCAGGATGCTGTACGCGTCGAGAACAAACAACGCCTCAGCGCTTCAGTAATGGTCGTGACAGTCACTTCACATGACCATACAGTAGCCGTTACCTCTGTTTATGTCACGCTTGTGAATTCATAATCCAAGGTCACAGTAGGCAGACGATTGGTAGTAGTGAGTACCGCGGCAATATGCTATGAATAGGGAAAGCGACCCGCATAAGGACTTAAACTACGAGAAATTAGATCCTGACGGTGGCATAAACCAATGGACGGGCGGCGTCCTCTTTCGCTCTTGATATACTTGGAAAGGTTTCCTCTGAACCTGCGATATGCATTAGCGTGCCAATCAATAGCTCCCTATGCGGTACTTACCGTCCAAATGCGACCATCGGTGATGACCTTTTGCAGACTTGGCACGTTCTCAACGATAGTACGGACTTTGGACGGAGAGACGTGGACCTTGTGGCCGTGTGTCAAGTGAGGGTTGCTAACGTCGCTTAGGGTGTGCAGAGTTTTCGACCTTGATAGGGCCACAGCCAAGGAGAACTACAGACACCAGACGACGTGGGTAAGGTGGCCAGGGAAAGGTGCATGTATAAGCCTACTCACGATGTCCTTTGAGGGGATGCTGAAGGCAAACCTCTCAAGCAATGAGCACCTAGAGCATATTGTGCGCACTGCCTCGAGGGACAGCGAACCGTTCAAGATGGCGAAATGTCGCAAAGTCGCTGCGTGCGCGGTGAGAACCTCGTGTATGAAGCTGTCGCCCACAAGTAGCTTTTCTGACAACTTGAACGTAATTGAGCTCAATGGGGGGGACCATGAGCGCGTAAGGGAAATGATCGAGCTCCATAAGCTTGGGGTAGCGTTTGGTGAAAGACTACTATGCGTATCAATGGCCAGATGCCGCAAATAACGTAGAGGTTGTATGCTGCTCGGTAAATTGCGTGGAGATTCCTGAGGTGACGTACTTATAAGTCTGTACGCGTGCGACTGCAGCGAGGACGCTCACCCAGGTCGTGAAGGAAAGACTCTCCAAAAGGGGGACATTCGACGTTCGTGACAACACTGAATGATGGTCGATTTTGGTGCATTGGATTACGTGCAGGGCCTTGAGGTTTGGTAGGTTTGACAGTGCACCGTCAAGTACGTGCTCATTTAGATCATGCATACCCTGAAACACAGTCAGACGGATGGAGTCTGGATTTAACGGCTGATACATACATACAACGTTAGACTCAGCAGTGTCGAACTCAATGATGTGGTCCATCTCGGCAGGAGATTAGCGATATACGGGGTACCCGTATCGAGAATGATACTCTTCAATGAGCGAAGGTTCACAAGCTTTTGTGCCTGGTCCTCTGTAAGGCTCGCATTTACGCGCAGATGCTGCAGAGACTCTTTGTCCTGCAGATCGAAGAGGAAGGATGGGAGGACGTTCGGCGTGCAGATGAATGTCATCAGGTTCGGGCAGATGGCAATGGTGCGAGCGCACTCATGCAGGAAGACTGGATTCGGGGTAGCTTTGACAATAGGCACTGTGCGGATATCTATGTGAAGGTGAACAGTCAGGTCCACACGACGTGTGTACAAGACGACATACCGATATGTCGTACATGACTAGTTAGGTTCTGATGCGCAAGAACAGCAGCAAATGGCGACAGAATCTGTGCAACATTGTAAGATTGTCAAAAATGTGGCGCGTGAAAACAGTATGACTTACAGCAGGGTACCGCTTGGCTTGATTTAGCTTGAAGACCAGTGTGCGGTATAGTCTTGGGATCACACCCGCCAGAAAGGACCGGCTCACGAGAGAGACAGAGACCAAGTCATTTCCATACAAATGGGCAAATATTAGCTCCAGACAGTCTAGGTTCAGGTTGTCTGCGGTGACCATGGCAAGCGCGAATATCGTTTTGGTGAAGCGGGGCGAGCGCGGATGGAATATTGTGCGGTAATCGTGGTGACTGTATGCGCGTTTAAAGAGACCAGTTTACTGCGCCATATTGACTTATATGGGACTTATCTGTTATCTTGACCACTTGAACGGGAAAATGTCCGGGATGCACAATTGCGGAGGCTTGTACGCGCCTTGCCTTCCGCTTTCTCGTCGTTGTCGCTGCCGTCACCGCCGACAACGATGCCTAATTCTACGGCATCCTTCCTAGAACCACTGAGCTCGCCTTCGCCATCCCCACCACCCCCAGAAGAACACAACGCAACATCTTCAAACCACAGTGGCCCAGCGGGTCTCGACAGCGGCTCCGAACTCTCAGAGCTAACGGAAGACGAACAAGAAGAGAGCCGCGAGAACGGCACGAAGAAGACAGAGACACGAACATCCTCCCGCGATAGCAGGCGCAAAAGCCGCGGACTCGTCCCTGCGCCTATGTGGGACTGGGCATACAAGAGCAACAAGAAAGGCGACTGGAGGACGCGGCTAGTAGAAGAAGAGGAAGAAGAGGAACAAGCGGGTCCTGCAACAGCAATGGAAGAGGAGGAAGATGATGACCAGGAGCAGCGCGGGGGTGCGCATCGCAAGGGGCACACAGTGCACAGCGACCATGAGGGCGATGCCGAAGACGAGGGTGAGGACGAGCGTGACGACGATCACGAGGATCTTCCTGCAGCGTCGCCTCCACGAGCCGAGTCTGAGGATGAGGACGAGGAAGAAGACGAGCCCGAGCAGGACGGCGCCGGGAGCAGCCCACCGTCGAGGGCGCCTTCGCATAAAGGCGCCACATCTCCCGAGCTCACGGAAGACGAGAACCCTGAAGATGAAGAGGCTGACGAAGAAGCAGCCGACGATGACGTTCCTGCTATCGAATTCGATGGGGATGACAACGACGACGCCGGCGTACCTGTGGCGGACGACCTTACCACACCGTTTGTCGGCGCACTTCCGGCGCTTGATGAGACCACTGACCTCATGGACGTCGACGACGCTGTACCGACACTACCACTTGTCGCGTCAAATCCTGTCATACCCGCGGGTTCATCTATCACGGCAGGCTCTGCAGTAGTTCAGCCTCCATCACCATCGTCGTCGGGAACATCAGGGTCACCTTCATCGTCGCGTTCGGCGTCACCTGCACCAGACGCAGATGCGCCATCCGACAACGAGGTCGAACGAGAGCCGGAACCGAAAGCTACGGCTAGCAGGACTTCCACACGTAACAAGAGGAGGACTAGGACTAGAGCCTCACGAAAGCGCAAGGCCGATACTAGACAGGACGCAGAGAACGATGCGGATGCAGACCTGGTGCATGCAGCAGACCCCGGAGAAGGCGACGGTGCCGACGCAGAAGACGTCGAGGCGGATTCGCCAGAGCTGGAGCTCGAACTTGAGTCCGATCTACAACCTGCTCATCGCGCGGAGGCCTTGGACGTACTTGCCACGATCGAGCTGAAATTCGCAATGCTCAGAGAGCGGATTTATGTCGAGAAGATGGAAAATCTCGCATGGGAGGAAGCATTGGTTGCTGAAGGTATGTACTCTGTGGTATCTCAAGACCTACAATGCGTTTCTATCGACTACTGTCAGGCACCCACCCTGAGATGCTACATCTTCATTCTGAATTGTTGAAGAGACGCGACAAGAGGCTGGAACTTGCCGCACGCAGACGCGACTACGAGGTGGCCAATGTCACGAAGCGCCGTAAATTGGACGAGGACTGCACGTGGAGTTGGTGGAAGGTGCGACGCGTCTGTGCACGTGCCTTGATTGTAGCTGATCGCAGGGTTTGGTCATGGCAAATCGCGTATCTCGATCATATAGCAAGAACGGGATGATCTTCAGACCGAAATGATCTCCGAGACCAATAGGAAGCGGCGGAAGCTCGAGCGGGAGCGTAGAGCATTGGAACGCCCGCAGCCAGGTCAGTCATCGCAGACTTCCAACGTGTCTGGCATGTGTTCACTCAAACCTGTTGCCAGAGCGTCGTATACCTGAGCCGCCGCACATTGTAGGCTCGCCTCCGACCTTGCGTGAGATTGTCAAGGCATATCCGTTCAGCGCTGCATCGCATGCGCAGATCTCGCGCCACAAGGGTCTTGGAAGTTCGAACACACTAGTGTACCCGAACTTGACGACGTTGTCGCCGACCGAGGTTGCTCACGACCTAGATTTCATGGTTCAGAATAGACGTCTGGCCGTCGGCTTTGATCCACATCGTCAAGTCATGGTCAACCCGACAATGGGTGCGCCTGTTGGCTACGACTATCCTCCGAGTATGCCCAACATGCAGTTGATTGATGGCCCCGTGCAAGGGAACCGCTTCGGGCCGCCACCCCCTGCATTCTCTCACCAGCATCCACAACACTACTCTCAAATCCAGGGTCCTCAGTCTATGATACAAGGCTTCCCAGGCCAAGGACCGCGGCCCTCTCATCATCATTCAGCGCCTGCAGGAAGCCTTCCGAATTTGCATCCCTCGCAGATGCCGATGGAACCAGACACGGTACATGCTCATCGACCTGACTCGCGTTCGGCGCACCCAGGACCACACATGCAACAGGCGTACGGGTCTGGGCCGTCGACTTCTGGGCCTGGTCCGCTCATGAGACGTTCCATTTCACCTGTGCCAGTGCAAACGCTGAGCAACGGTTCCGGGCCTAGCATGCCGATGGGGATGGGCCCTGCACCCATGCCCCCGGGCTTTGCAGGATCTAAAGCTAATGGATGGGTTGGTGTCGGCCAGCCTGGACCAGGTTCCATTCCGGCAGGGATGAAGGAGCCTCGACGACCGAGCAGCGTCGCTGAAGGGAGGGAACGTGATAGAGAGAGAGAGCGCTACATGGAGGGGGTACGTGCACGAGACCGAGCTGAAAGAGAGCGCGACCTCGAGCGGGAGCGGGACCAAGAGCGTGCATATCATATACAGAACGCGCAGATGACGCAACAACGGCACCAAGGTCAGCAGCATTCGCATCCGCACGCCCATAGTACGCCGGGGCAAGTGGCACATCACCATGTGGGCCCGCATCACCATCATCATCACCATCACCATGTTCACCACCATCATCATCCACAGCATCCAAACGGTCCCGGTAATCTCAGTAACGGGGGACAAGGCCCGACCATGTCCTCATTGTCGACTTCCTCCACCGCGGGACCAAACTCGATGGGCAGCCCACCCACGCCCCGAGATCTCGAGCCTCGTCGGTCGCATCCTTCTGCCGAGGTCATCGAGATGGCCTCGGATACTTCGAGGCAGGCAGGTCCGTCCCAACATATGTGGAAAAGCAATGACGGACTGCCACTGCTGGATATACGCGACCGCGGCAAGCAACCTCTGGGTCCGCCCCCTGTTGGTCCGCACGAAAGACTGATGACTCCATTTGGGACGCCTGCGCAAGCGGGGCCATCAACTTTCCCGGGATCCCCAAGGAACATGCATGGTCCGCCAGTCGCGCCGGCATCTACCGTCTCCTCCCGACGAGGTTCTTTCAGTATAGTCGAGGAGAACGGACTCCCTCGACCTGTTTCGTCATCGTCACAAGGACACCCGCCGCCGAGCCATCCCTCGGGTAGTGCACATCGTGTGTCTATTCCTCGACGACCTCGGACCCCGAACGCTCAACCGCATGCAAACTCGTGGGGCTCGCCTCCTCATGCCGTAGAATTTGGCTTGCCAACAGGCTCTCCGCGAAGCAACGGCATGCCCGCTCGCACCAAAAGCCCATCTAGTGTGTCTTCCGGTTTACCGCAGTCGTTCCTCGGACCTATGCGCTCGCCGACTCGTCCAAGCCAACAGCCCTTGAACGTGCCTCAACTACCGCCGCCACCGCCTCTCACCTCCATGGGCCATTTATCATCGCCTGTTCGCCCGACGACTCCAACAAGGAACGGAGCGAGTATGAAGCCATTCGGTCGCACACCTCCATCGCCGGGACAGATGAAGCCGTCAACCACCCATCCTCCGTCTGCCAGCCTGCATGCCTTAGAACAGCACGCGAACGGTGCTGCGGGGATATCTCTCTCGACACAGCCAAGCAATGTTGTAAATATACGGACCTCTTCTCCATTGTTTCCCCCTTCTCATGGCGGCCAGTCGCATCCTCCACGACTATCGAATGCAGGAATGTCCGATGTTTCCATACCGAACGGTCCTGCAGGACCAAAAATTGTTCCTGTAGACGGATCTTGACTTGACGGATCTACGTCTTTCTCTTTCTTTCTCCGTGTCCTGTGGATTCATTGTAACGTTCCAAGTGCGTACCTAATGTATCCTCTAATATGTGACTTTGTATTCTTTTGGTATCGAATTGTTGGAATCCAATGGTGTTCACTTCTCTACAATTAATCAGGCATTTGCGTCTGTTGACATACTGTATTGCTTTGACCATAAGTACATGTCATAATCGCGAAGTACTGCCTTCGAAATGCTGGGTTTGAATGCCCCTCTCAGTCACGAGCGCCGAAAGGGTACACTGACTTGCAGAATTCTACAGTGTCTCTTCGTCGGAATCAGAAGGAGGCAGACCCTGCCACGCATGGTACATCAGAGCTACCGTGATATAAACCTGCCGTTATATGTCACATTCGCCAAAATAAAGGTCGAAGTGAGATATTTAGACTCACTCAGCGCTTCCCAGGAGGTTGTTCAAGATCGGAGCTTCTCACAGTCACGTGCCGATCATTTTACTGCAAATCAGCGCTCAGTTACGACCCCCTCCTAGTACAATTGAAAACGGCTGCATCTAACCCGCCATGGTCGTAAGTTTTGGCATTGTTTTACTGGAAGCAAAACGTGTGATCTCCACTGTTTGACAGAAAATATCAGTGCTACAGCACGCGCCGGCCGCGCATCTACCTCAGCGACCAGGAGACCCCACACCAACTTCTCGCAATTTGGACCCCCTCATGCATCCGTTTGCGCGTGCGCGGGAACGTATGCGAGCTCTCAATGCAGCCAAAATGGAGCGTATGTTTGCGAAGCCATTCGTAGCGGGACTGGAGGGACATGTTGATGCTGTGGAGACAATGGCTCGTAAACCGGAGAGCCTTGACATGGTCGCAAGTGGGAGCTGGGACGGAGGTGTGTACGTGTTCATGTCCTAGAAAGTATAAGTATTAGACGAAGTGATAACCGGTATTCATATTCAGGGCTGATTCTACACGATATCTCACGCCGCACCCGAGTCTTGCATGTGGATGGTGCACATCAAGGCAAAGTGTCGGGGGTCTGCTTCGCAGATAGTGACAGGCTACTGAGTTGCGGCGTTGACCGCAATGTCAAACTATGGAACATCCGGTCATCATCAGATGACGACCAAAACGAGGCTGGACCCTCATCGGTAACCACATCAATTCTTGTTATGCGCATGCAACTAAACATCATATAGGGTCAGAAACCCCTTAGCGTCTTTCCAGGAAAGACTGCTTTTAAGTAAGTCTTCTTGTCCCTTCGCTCAAAATTCATGACCGTAACATGTACTACCCTTCAGCTCGATAGATCACCATCGGTCTGACCCGCTCTTTGCTACTGCCTCCAACATCGTCCAGGTATGGGACGAAACAAAGTTCGTAGTCTTATGATGCAGTCGTCATCGGTCTGCCATCCTAACAGCATTGTAGGAGCGCCCCCATCTCAAACCTCACCTTCCCGACTTCCACGGAAACCATCTCAGCCGTGCGCTTCAACCTGTCCGAGTCCTCTGTCCTCGCGAGCATAGGCTCAGACAGGACATTCACGTTGTATGACATACGAACAGGCAAGGCGGAGCGCCGGGTGGTCATGCAGGTTGGCCATTACTTTCCTATCTGTAGCTAGTGGTCTTACGGTTGGTCGCAGATGCGTAGCAACTCGCTTGCATGGTCGCCGACGTTTCCAACGTTGCTTTTGCTTGCCTCTGAAGACCATAACCTATATACGTTCGATATTCGCGCCCTCAAAACGCCTTCACAAATATACAAGGCACATGTCGCGGCCGTAATGAGCTGTGACTGGAGTCCCACCGGCACCGAGCTAGTGAGCGGTGGTTGGGATCGAACTATTCGAATATGGAAAGAAGGTGTCGGTACAGCGCCTGAGGTGTACCACACCAAGCGCATGCAGAGGTGCGTTACCAACGTTGTGAGACATCTAATCAACGGAGATCGAGCCAATGGATTACAGGGTCACGTCAACCATCTACACAGCTGATGCTCGCTACGTACTGTCCGGGTCGGACGATGGCAATGTGCGGATATGGAAAGCACACGCGTCAGAGAAGCTGGGCATTGTCACTGCGCGTGAGCGTGCCGCGATCGAGTACCGGGACACACTCAAGGAGCGATGGAAGATGGACGCGCAAGTAGGGAAGGTGTCACGGTAAGTTCACGGAGGCCCCTGTTTCTCGCTCTGTTGTTGTTTGCTGATGCATCTCCTTGTAGGAGCCGACACATCCCGAAACCAGTTTACAAGGCCGCGCAGCTTAAGCGCACCATGTTGGAGGCTCGGCAGGTCAAAGAGGAGCGCAGGCGAAAGCATACCAGGGCAGGAGAGACGAAGCCAAAAGCAGAGCGGAAGAAGGTCGTCGTTGCAGAGCAGACGTAGGGTCTACGCATTATGCGATATGTCCTGTGGCATATATCAGACTGCTGCGATTTTTTGGTCATTTGTTGGTGCAAATCCTATTTCTCGTGCTGTCTTAGACTGCGATCCTTGAGTGCGCACCACCACAAGCATTTCACGTGTTTCAGCATGAGACTCCAGATTTCACCGTCGAGCTTGGATGCGCTGCCAACGCCAGATGATCATTCCGGATTAGGAAGTTGTTGTGTTCAGGACACTCGGTCTCAGACATTTGTCCAGGTTCAACCCGTCACACATCCAATGTTTACACATCGTAAAGCCACAAACATACAGTACATGCCACCGTTTTGGTATAAAAATGTATGGAAGGATTCCAACCGCTATCGCCGCCGCCGCGGCTCGCTCTATGATATCTAACAAGTCTAGCGAGTATCACAACCTGAAAACCCAAAACCCTACACCGATTGATGCTCAAACCCGGAGGTGTTGAGTGAAGGTGTGCCCGTGAGCGATGTAGAAAAGCAGGCCGAATCATTTTAAGCAGATCTGCAGCGAATGTAAGCTTGAGTCTTCGAGAAGATATGCACACTTACGAATTGACACATCCACTCTCGCGATCAGCCGAGTTATGACGATTCCATCCTGCAAGACCTACACCACCAGCTAATCCCAGGAGCAGCAGCGAAGATGGCGTCGATCGCAACGTCTATAAGCTTTGAATAAGCGAGATATTTACGCGTAGAAGACGCATCGTTGCGTACCTGAGACGAACCTCTGGTACTAGCATGAGCATATGGCCGGAGGCGTGACGGACCATCGAACGTCTCTGGCCTTGGGAGAGAATACGGGGATGTGCTATCGACCGCAGACGAGCTGTGCGCCCCTCGTGCTGTCGTTGTCACTCTGGGGCCGCGATAACGACTTGGGCCATCGAACGTGATAGGAGCGGGCAGAGCTTGTACCGAGCTGCTGATACCCTTACGAGAAGAAGAATCGATAGGTGGTGCGGGACGACGAACAGATGCAGAGCGTGCGAGCAGCCTGCTTGACTCTCCCAGTCTAGCAGGAGCGTCAAAGATATCTAGAATTTGGTGGAAGTCGGGGGCGTGATGCTCTTCTATTGGTAGTTCGGCCGACGCTGTGGCCATCGGACGTTGGGCAGAAGGGATCGATGGTGCCCGCCGGCGAGCAGGGAGAATATCGCAGGAAGCAGGGGTCAACGCTCGGCGCACAGGCGACGTAGGGAGCATGATGCTTCGAGACTGAAAGGTAATGGGGTGGTCAGAGAGAAAGTGCAATCAGACTCTGCTGCTATATATGAGGTCTCACATCTGCGGCAAGCTGGTGGATACATTGCTCGGAGAATACTTGTTCGCAGATATCCAGCGCTCCATGGATCCGGAGATGATGCGGCGTTTGAAACCCATCTTCTTTCGGATGGTTGCATGTACATTCACCTGTGTGAGTGTGGCGACGCGTGCCAGCAAGCCCTGTATCCTGACAGTCGTCGGATAAACCAGATAGCTACCTTGCACGGCTGGACCTATTGTGAGCCAACTTCAATGGGACTATGCAGCCAGACAACCTGCGTCTGATATCCGCACTAACCCCCTGATATCCTATTCGCGTCTCTACAGTGAAGCTGTTTCAACTGTTGCAGGCTGGCGCATCCGACAGCGAGCCGCAAGTCTGTCAAAGGTGAATTGTGCACTGTGATCTTCATCCGAGGAGTATGCAACTTTCCGGAGACTTGAAACAGTGCCTTCACGATTCCTGGAGCTGTGGCCCTCTCATTTCGGTACAACTGATCAGGATGGAGTCCTAGCGCTTATGAATATCGAAAAATGCATACCAGTTTCAACAATATTTCACCTGATCGTTATCGTTCCCAGCTATCGCAGAGAATGCAATGACTCGAAACGGGCCGACGTTCAAACGCACTCTCTATCTCAATAGGCTTCTGTCGAGCATTGTCCGTCAGCAAAGGGGCTGTCTGCAAGAGGAAAAGGATGCGTACTTCTTACCCACAGGTCGTACGCATCTCACACTTGCGCTAAGCGGTCAGATCCTAGCATTCCTTGCCTGGGTGACGGGAAGGTCAATACTACATAGCACTTACTAAGAATAGATGGTAGAAGTATCGGTTCATCATGAACCACCGAGGAGCGCGCTTCTAACACCGATCGGCCGAAGAGGAATGCGGTGATTTGTGCACTGAGTGCGGGCATAGAGCGGAGTAAGCTGCAATTGCACCCGAGAAGCAATTGGCAATCTATCTACCAACAGTAAGGTAGCAATTCGAGGGGCCACTCACAATTAGCGAGGAGTAGGTTGATACCAGACAACGGAGGATGATCGCTGAGTCATGGAGATGGTGTTCAAATTTAGAGAGGATTGCGTGCGATCCTAGCACGATCTGGAGTTTCCAGCGCTTGGACCCTTGGGCCTTCGCCGGACTGTACGAGAGGGGATGAATTGGAGACGGACGTCTATACATGGCTCACCTCGTAGCACAAACATATCTAAACACTAAATGTGGGGAAACGCACAGTAGATTCACCTCATCAGTTCATTTAACGATGCAAACAAACGTACTTCCATCACGGAATTCTATGATCACTGCCAAATCTGCATGAGATCTCTAATGAGGGACACACAAATCAATCAGCATTATACTGATCGATTAAGTTGTCGGTCTCAATGCACGGCTCATGAGCCAGGATGCGCGAGTGTACGTCACGTTTTGCTAGAGAGCGAGAGTCTACATAGAACGAAAGCGGCGCGGATCCCTTGCACGGCAAATGCCGTCATCGCTGATACTTCTCCCTCAAGACTTTGAGAAGCTATAGCAATTTCACCAATGTGCGCATCCGTGGGACACACAACGTTTAATAGCACTATTCAAACATTGCTATGAACATCACCTAAGCTGCCATCACTCATCAGATGCAGTAATATAATAGGCTTGCCAGAATCGCTCTATGCCACCTTCCTCTTGATACTGTAGGAGAGGAATTATTACGACACGACGTTCAATTGAATGTATGCTATCTTACCTCTTGCAGTATTGCATGATCCGGAATGACAACAATGTCCCCTCCAAGGCGTATCCCGTCCCTCCCTTCGGTATCGTCAACCAATATTGGCCTCGCGGGAAGACGAAGGGTATTCTCATTGTTCGGAGCGACGATTCCCCATTGGTCTGAACTGCCTCTGGAAGTTTGATAGTCTATGAAACCTGCCTGCAGATCAAAGCGATCCTCGTGTCTATGCACGCTGACGAACATCGCGTGCATACCCTGAACCTCTGCAGCACTGGGAAGGCCTTGGTGCGGTACCCGCAGACATCCCGGTTGCCATTTACCTTGGAAGTGTCCCCGTGCGCCGTCCTCTTGCGCGGTACGATACCAGCCCCGGATCATCGACAAAGGAAGAACTGTCGCGCCGGTCAAGTAAGTGTAGCTGAGTCTATCGAGCTCGATTGATGTGTCATAATTTATTAGGAGCTGTCGCCGAGACGACGGGTAGAATGGCTGATGTGTGTTCCTGCGCGGACTGCCGCAAGAGCGTCCACAACCGACTTGATACCAAGTCGGCCTCACAAGTGTGTCAGAACTCTCTAACAGTTGGTATATCACCAGAGAGTCCTTCTTCATCAACGAGGTCATAGATGCCCTTGAAGGGTCAAGCTCATGAATGACTACTTGCCATCCATCTATCATCGTGACGTAGTGGGTGTCGAGAAAAGCGAATGATTCATAACCCCGATCGTGCTCTGACAGTAAATGCTGTGTTCGCAGTGGACCTCTCAGAAATGGATTCTAAACAAGAAAGAGTCGAACACACACATAAAGCCAATGTCCAGTTCTCCAATTCCAAATCTGGACTTCACTGCCGAAGCCGTAATGAACCGGAACTTCGAGCCCCACCAGGTCGCCTTGCATGAGAAGCCTCTTTCCAGGTCTGCTCTGCGTTGAGACGTGACTGTGAGCGGCAAATGGGTGTGGCGCGCCGTCTCCGGAAAGACAGAGAAAGCGAAGTTGTCCATTGGAGGGGCTATGTGGTGTAAGCAACACACAACATGTACGCGATCATATAGCGTACTTTGAGTGATCAAAGGGTTTGATACTTCCTGTGACTATAAGAAGATCCTGTGAAGGATCCATGCATATACTCCAAATGTGAACATCGAATTTATCCTCATGAATCGTCCACGCTCGTTCCTCCGTTCCGAACAAAGGGCACGGAAATTGCAGGAAGTCGATTCCGCCATTCTCATTCTCTTGCGCAAATACTAGACCCGGAGAAACGGCATATGGATTGTAGAGCTTCCGCGAAATCGACTTTCCTTGGATCAACGCGGGCTTGCTGCACATTCGCTGTAGAGACCGCAACTTCTCGAGTTTCTCTGGGTGTGACAGACGGCAATCAGGTTCGTCGATCATGCCCGCGAGATCGAGGCTACACTTGTATTGTAGCTCAACAGTATCTTGTACTAAATGCAAGAAGATCCTGCAGACCTAGCGTCGAGGGAATAATCAGATATCGAGAACGATCATAATCAGGGCACTCACTTGCTTGATGACGGCCAGATCTTGAGCATCCATAAAGCGTAAAATGGATACGAGGAGCTCTGGCGGCAATTCAGTAAAGTTGAGAGAGACCATGATTTCCAAAAGCCAGATGCAGATGGAGTGTGTCGTCCAGTCAAGCCATAGACAAGAACGATAGCATCGAATGAGTATAAAGGCACGAAAGCAAAGAGAGAAGCGGAATAAGACACATATCAAAGGGCGCATTATATACTGGCCATACAACGTGCTCCATTGTTCAGGCAGATCAGGTACACGCCTCGCCGATGTCGTCTAGAGCAAAGCTGCCTCGGACGATTCTATTGTGTGATAAAAAAGGCATGGACTACAGGAGCACTGTCAGTCATTGCAAATTCCCGAAGGTGAGAGCACGGTGCATAAGCTTGCGGGCTGTAAAATGACGTACAGTGTCAATGACGACGGTCAAAGTACAACTGGGAGCTGTATTACCGAGGGATGACTCGAATACCGGACTAGTTGCCCTATTCTGAGCTACTCCGAGACTCTTTCGCCATTGTTGCTCGCGACTTCAGACGCGACAGCTGGAGGTTTTCTATTTTCCTGCAACCAAGCGAGGGCGCTACACAGGGCATTGTGATCTTCATGTTCTGGTCACCGAGGACATTTGTGCTCAAGGCGGAGCGCAACGACACACACACTCTATCCGGTCGAATGAGGTGACTATTACCTACCATACTATCACAGGTGTGTGCACTGTGCAGTGTGCATTCGTCCGTTGCAATCGATTTCAGCATCAGTAAATCCACCGTTTTACTTGTAATACTTATGCTACCTTATTATATCTTATTTACTTCTCGTGAACATTCTCTCCACTTTTCTAGGAAGAGATAATTATGAATAGAAGACCTTATTTACATTATTCTCTACAGGTAAATAAGACCATAAGTCCCACAAGTAAAGAGGGGATTTTGCTGACGCCTTTCGTGCTGTCTTTGCACTTTGCCCAGAGCCAAACGATCTCTGATATTCGACAGAATCGACATGTTCCGTGCGACCCTTAGTTTATATACAAGTGCGCTATGAGATGTCCCCACTCTCTCCGCTCAACAACGACAGTACGCTCCACCACGGATCCGCTCACTGCTTCATAGGCCGGATCGCCTGCTGATAGGGCCACTTGTCGAGGTTCAGCCCCAGCAAATGGAACGGCGAGTATGTCAACCCGTCGCCCTGCCGTCGCGCAACCAACCTTAGCTTGTGCCTTACACAATCAGAACAAAAAAGAACACGCACCACCATATCGTGCGGAAAGCCTTTCGCGAACTGCTTAACGGCCTCGAGCTCCGCAATCTGCTCCGGCGTGAGCGCGATGTCCAGCGCGCCGATGTTGTCCATCAGGTGCTCGACCTTGCGCCCACCGACGATTGGGAACACGTACGGCGTCTTCTGCATCACGTACGCGAGCGCCACTGCGTAGAAAGGGTCAAGTTAATGGGCTGTCGCATCTAGACGGGTGCGGGGAGGGGGGGACGTACGCGCCGTGATGCTCGTTGCACCCGTTTCGGCTGCGACCTTTTCAAGCACTTGGCAGACCTGGCGCTCCTCCGGTGTGCGCTCCCAGTCGGCGCTCATGATTGTGCGGCCTTGACAAGAACGTGCGTGAGCCTTGTTTAGATTGGATATGTTGTGAACAGGGGAACGTACCCTTCTCGCCCGTCTGGCGACGACGCTCCTCTTCTGCATCTGTGCGGATCTTGCCGCCTGCGAGGACGTTCCACGGCGCGAGGGCCATACCTGATACACACGGTTATGAGCGCTACAGACATATGTGGGCGCGGTGAAGTCGCGACGCACCCTCGACGCGCGCCATGGGGATGATATCGCGCTCGAAGTCGCGCTGCATGATGTTCCATGCGCCCTGGTAGATCACGAAGGGCGTCTTGCCCGTCAGGCGTGCATACATGTTTGCGCGCGAGACGATCCATGCGGGTGTATCCGAGACGCCCTGTGCGTATGCGTAAGTTACCTGCGCGGAAAGGGACGAGATATGCGCACCAGGTAGAGCACTTTTCCTTGTGCTACGAGATGGTGCAGGCCATTCATGACCTCTTCGACACCGCAGGTCCAGTCCCACTGTGATAAGGGGAAACATGTCAGAGCGGTAGTGCGGAAACGACAGAAGGGAGTGGACAGACCCAGTGGAGGTAAAGAATGTCGATGTAGTCCGTGCGCAGTTTCTTGAGGGACTGCTCGACCGAGACGTGGAGCGACTTGATGTTGTTTCCGACATAGCTTGTCTTCTGCGAGAGATCGGCCGCACGCTTGAAGTTCGATGTGTACTAACGGAAGGTGAGCGATCAAACGAATCACTGTATTGAGCGTCGGGCGCACACCTTTGTCGCGATGACCATCTGGTCACGGTTCTGGCGTCGCTCCATCCACTCGCCGATGAACTGCTCGGACGTCTCGTCTTGGTAGTTGTTGGCCGTGTCGATAAAGTTGCCGCCGGCGTCATAGAAAGCGTCGAGGAGCTTGAAGCTGTCGTCCTTGTCCATCTGGCCCATGCCGATGTTGGCCCACTGGTCGCCGATGCTCATGGCACCGAGGCAGATGGGCGAGACATGGATGCCGGCGAGGGGCGCGAGCTGGCGGTGATTGCCAAGCTTTGTCTTTGGCGGGGGAGTCGGGACGAAGAAGCTCTGTGTAGACATAGTGTTGATGAGAGGAATTGAGGTGCAGGTTGGGTTGCTCACGGGGGTTTTAATGTTCCTCGAAGACGGCGGACGCGCTGGGAGGTGAGAGCTGTGCCGCCACTGTCGCGTCCAGGCCGGCAAGGACGCGCGGCATATACAGCTGCGCCTCGTCACGAATGCATATTTGACGCGTTTGTAAGCCGCTAGTCTGTAGTCTGGGGGGCCGTGTTCTGTGGCCTCGGTGGGAGTCGTCCGCTCACATGGATTGACCGATCCACCGGCCTCGGAACTCGAGCAACGTGCAGCCGCCTCAGCGACGTCACTCCATGCCGCTAGACACGGTCACGTGCACCGTGTCCTGTACGCACGTCCATTGCTCCAGCGCTCAGCCTCCTTCCCGCAGTCTGAACTGTTGACTTTGGGTATGTCGGGCAAGCGTCGCTGCCGGCCCGGGTCACGTGGTCGTGCACCGGTGTGGGAATAGGACTTATGTAGGCGTTGCGCGCCGTAGGTAGCCCCATCGCTTTGTAACCTTATCCACCATTGATCCCTGTCCATCGAGGACGTTGGCTGCCGGCGGTCTTTCCGGCGTCGTTCTCACATGAACAAGACGTCTAGGCAACGACATCTCACCGACGGTTCCGTCTCACTCTCCTCACCATCGTCACAATCCCCAGAATCAAGAGAGATATAAGGATTCTGTATAGATCTCTCAAGCCCCAGAGGCTAGAGAATCAAAAGGCGGATATAGAGAACCGCACGGCTATGCGTTCATTGGGTAGAGGAAATCGCACCGGGTGAAGACAACTTCAAACCGCGGCAAAAATGCGCAGTGTGCCATATGCATTTGAGGCGCGACTCATTCTCCTTTCCTCTGTCTCTCCGGATGTAGACGTTGTTTGATCACATAACACATACCATTTTGCTCTATATACCGCTTGCGAAGACGGCGTGGGTGGAGTGCAGGCAACGTCGCGCGTGCCAGGTGAGTTGCTTTTGTTGATCATTAGGATGGCCCACGAATGTATTCCGGCGCTGAATCTGAGCTGAAATCTGCTCAGATTCCGTACTGTGAACTATCCTAGCACGCACGAGCGAACGTCGCACACGTCTTCACTGTTATATCGAACCTTGCGTCCCATTTTTGGTCTTGTACATCGTCGCGATCGCATGATGCGCATATATGGATGCTGTCAGATCGTTACCGTCATGCACTCTTTCTTTCGTTTCATTCTGCGTAGCCTACCGTTTTCACGGGCATCCAACAACCGTCAACGAACACACTGCAGCACCGCGGCGCAGATGCCGACTAGCGTGTCTAATAATATCCACAGATGCGTCTTTCATCCTGTAGCGGCATGACACAAAGTACATCTTCCCTCCTTACTACTCCTCCGGGCGGATCGCCTGCTGGGTCGGCCACTTGTCAAAGTGGCCCGACGCCTTGTACATGGCGATGAACTCCGGGCCGTCCCCCTGCACCTACTTGTCACCCCGGAACCCGGTGGACACCCAGAACGCGCGTCGAAGGCACTGACAATCATCGAGGTGGGGAAGCCGACGTCAAACGGGAGCACATCCTCGAGGTGCGCGATCTGCGCGGGGCTCAGCGCGATGTCCAGCGCGGCAATGTTGTCCATCAGGTGCTCGACCTTGCGCCCGCCGACGATTGGGAACACGTACGGCGTCTTCTGCATCACGTACGCGATCGCCACTGCATGCGAGTGCAAAAAGACAGCCTCGTCAGTCGCTGCTGCAGGGAGCCTGTGAAAAATACACGCCGGACGTGATGCTCAGCGCGCCCACCTCCTGGGCGACCTTCTCCAGCGCCTGGCACACCCTTCTCTGATCAGGAGTGCGCTCCCACTCGTTTGAGGCGGTCCTGCGGCCTGTTTGCAGACTGGCACTCAGCACGTGCACCGCTAGAGACTAGCAATCAATCACACACCCAGCTCGCCCGTCTCACGCCGCCGCTCCTCCTCTTCATCCGTACGGATCCTGCCTGCCGCAAGGACGTTGCACGGCGCGAGCGCCATCCCTAGCGCACACACGGTCAGCGGCCTGCACTCTCTGACGCGCATGCGCACGACGGACCTTCCTCACGCGCCATGAGAATGATCTCGCGCTCAAATTTGCGCTGCAGGATGCGCCACGCGCCCTGTTAAACCACGAAGGGCATCTTGCCCGTGGGGCGCGCGTACGTGTTGGCTTTTGCGACCACCTACGCGGGCGTGTCGGAGACTCCCTTGCACGGTGTGAGCTGCCGCTGCCGTGCCATCGCCTCCCGCCAAAAGAATGCGTACGAGGTACAGCACCTTCCTCTGTGCGATGAGATGGTGCAGGCCATTCATGACCTCCTCGATGCTGCATTCCCAGTCCCACTGCAGGCGCGTGGTCAGGCCGTGAGCGACGGCGCGCAACGCAACGGACGAGCGTACCCAGTGCAAGTAGAGAATGTCGATATAGTCCGTCTGCAGCTTCGCGAGCGAGGCCTCGACGGAGAGGTAGAGCGACTTCATGTTGTTGCCGACGTACGTCGACTTTTGCGGGAGGTCCGCCGCGCGCTTGTAGTTCGTCGAATACTGGCTCTCCGCGCGCGCACATCAGCACAACGCGCTCCCGGCCCAGTATGCAGCACACCCACGCACCTTCGTCGCAACGACCATCTGATCGCGCACGCCGCGCGCGGCCATCCACTCGCCGAGGAATCGCTCGGACGTCTCATCCTGGTACGCGTTCGCAGTGTCGACAAAGTTGCCACCCGCGGCGTAGAACGCGTCCAGCAGGCGGAAGCTGCGGTCCTTGTCCATCTTGCCCATGCCGTACTGGCCCCACTGGTCGCCGATGCTCATAGCGCCGAGGCAGATGGGCGAGACGTGGATGCCGGCGAGGGGCGCGAGTCGGCGGTGGCGGCCGAGCTTGGTCGCGGGTGGGGGTGCGGGGGCCCAGAAGCGCGAGGGGCGGGACATGTTAGCTTCGTTTTGGCTTCGTGTGAGGGTGTAGGATGAACGAGCACTCGGCGAGAGCGGTGGCGGTTTTGAGGGCTGCAGAGTGCTGGTCATTGTGATATATATATGGTCCTGTGGGTCGGCCGTGCGGGTGGGGTGCGCTGCAGCAGGTGCTATCACCAGGCGTGGACATAGCACATAACGCGGTCTGTTACTACGCCCGCGCGCTGGCGCATAGTAAGCTTCAGTGGATAGCCGCAGGAGGGCGTTTATATTTATAGAGAACAGTTGTTTTAATGTAAACCCCGGACACAGAGGGCTGCACATCGGCGTAAGGGGGGAGCTAGGCCTTTATCGCTGTGAACCACTGCCGCTTCTTGCATCGTCGATCGTGATCTTGATTATTGCCGCTGGCTGCCTGAGATAGTGCCTGTCCTTCAACTCTCCTGATCGCCCGTATGAGCACCAATCCCCGTCTTATGATGTTCCGAGGAGATTCATCAAGCGGCCGTTCCGCTACCAACATGTCTTGTGCAATCTACTACCCTTTTGCCAGGAAGATTGAGGCCACAATGAACTAGTATTTATGCTCGCTTTTGCTGCCTCTTCCTCGTAGCGTCAGGCCAGAATTGTGTATGAGCGACCTCGCCCGATCTCAATATTCGTAGGCTTGAGTGAGCTTATCCTTGCCAGGTCTTTGGCCCCTTAGCTTGTGATGACGATCCCAACCGCGCAAGACGAGATGCTAACTCTTCGACACGCAACTCGTGCTCTTTGGAGACTGTTCTAGAGACTGTCAATACTCCGGGAGACCCGGAGCATACGAGCCCACCGTGTGCTGGATCCCACTGGATATGGGCAGAAAGGCTGGCAATTAGTCGACGTTGCTGGCATTAGCAAGTGAGTTCGTCCTGCAGATAGCCGTTGACTGCACAGTGTGATTCCATATGTGAGCTAACGTAATCCTGCCGTTCCCTTACGATGTTGCGCGGCACTGCTATCTTGAGCAGCATTTTGTTGCATGAATAGACCACTAATTAGCTGTGCTTTTTCATTGACGCGTGAACATCTAAGGAGCCATTCGTTCACTGACTTCACAGTCGCGTACTAGCCATGACACTCATGCTCAGCCTCATTGTAAGCCTTCTTATAGTTGGACCTCCACTCTTGTGCTGCCACCGCATGCGCCGAGTCTTGGGTCCAAAGCACAATCACAACGAGCCCTCAGGTGCCGATAAGATGACACTGTCGTAACAGTGATGAAACATTCACAAGCATAACATTCCGTGACCCTCCTCTGTTTGCGAAGAACAGATAGGCTGATTGCTCTAGTCACATGTAGAGCCACGCTCCTCAAGGACCCATGCTGGTGTGTCAGAACATCGTCCCTTCAATTTCGCAAGGAGGAAATTGAGTAGTGCATGCATAGCTGCTAACGCGTGAACGAAGGAAAACATCCCCGGGTTCGAGGAATCGACGAGAACGAGAGCACCAGCGTCGCTGAATGGGGGCTCTATGTGCAGTGCGTGGACCAAGGATAGCGATTAGGAAGATTGAGCACGGCATGATGCATGAGGTATCGTGAAGCGAGCGCGTCTTTCAAGCGTATCGCACTATTCCTGAGGGAAAACCGGGTGGGTACATGTCTCGTGTCTAGTCCAGCATAGACAGGTGGGGGGATTCTACAGAAGGCTAAATAACGGCAGCTCGAGAAAGTCGGCTCACATACGGGGCAGTTGTATCATCGGTGCTCAGTGCGAGTCGCGCCGATCCTCCATGGTAGCGTCGAGGCGGCAATGTCAGCACGTGGACCGCGCGGCCGACTCACTTGGATTGCTCTTGAGCCATTCGGGCGCCCAGTACGAGAGCTATTTGAAGTGCGAGGTCGAGCAAGAGAGCGCGGCGATGCTGTCATTCAGCCTCTGTAGCGAGGAAGCGGTGGGTATAAAGCGATCACCTGGTCGTGCAGGGACGCGTGGATTTTCCTCGACGATCGTGCAGTGGTCCGATGTCTGTATGCAGCAGTACCACCAGGCCCTTCGTCAATAGACCAATCGCCGAATGGTGTCTAGCATCACTCGTTGGTGGAATACGTGCAAAGATGGTCTGTTTGTCCGACTACCAGATCAATCAAACCTCTAGGTCATAGCGAGGATCTGGACTTGCGACTGAGAGGACGCTAAAATGATGGAGGTGACAGTCTTGGTGATGGGATCAGCGGCTTGTATGACGTGATCAAGGAATCAACTTACAGCATTGCCCTCATATACAATGCAATGAGGACAAACTATAGGTCCGACTAGAGGCTGCGGACTCAGTCGCGCTCGTCTTAGAGCGGGTATATAAATGCAGCGCCACAGTTGAGCTGAGCTGCCGCGTATGGTTGTTATGTTCCCATGCTTGCAGCACATCACGATCTAGCCGTAGAACTGAGTCAGGAAACGCCAGTGTTGCCCAACAGATGCGTCTCTTACCTAGTCTCTGCCGCCGCCTACAACGGAACTGTATATGCGACTGCTGACGATAACACGAGAAGGGGTCTGAGGCGGTCAACAGAATGAATCGAACCATGTGCATGGCTCAGAGACACCAGCAGATTGTCCTGATTGTACAACATGTGGTTCTGATGTTGCAGCAATGCACGGAAGGCGCGATCAGTGGCCACCATTTCTGCAAGGCGGTATCAGCTGCCATGCTTGGTCATTACGGCAGTGAAAGGAGTTACAATTCTTTTCGAAGCTTAAAGCCTGCCGCTTGTAGGAGCGGAATTGGAAGTCGGGGAAGATGATTTGCAGTATTGATCAGCATCGACGACACATGCTTGCAGTTTCCATATTCCACAGATCGACTGCCGCATCTCGCAGAAGACAGGCAGATTGATATACGGAAAGCTGATGCCCACAGGCTAGTCCACTAGGGCCTGAAGTGCTTTTCGGTCAGTCACCAACACCAGATCGCTGCCGTATGCACATACGGGTATATTGTCAAATGAGTTGGCATTGTACGTCATGCTGCTGCTAGCGATTGTCATGCATGCTAGGGATGCTCGGGCTCAAAAACGAGGTCAGATCTTGATGTCTGACAATTGCACTCCGTTCGGCCATATTGGTGGAGATCGTTCATTGAATAACAAGACCCTGTGTTGCGAACATCAGTAAACGGAATAAATGGACACAGATCCAACATACCGGATGTTCTCATCGGAAGGAAGGTGGTATGTATCGACGCCTGATAGACGCCACGCACGTGGCTGCATGCCACTGCCACCGCCGGAAATAAACTCCGAGATGCAGCTGATGGCCCGAGAGCTACAGACATCATAAGATAATATAGTGAATATGAGTGGACTAAGGCAATGCAATGCTCCTCAAAACAACTGTACTTCCCGTCCCTTGCCAGCAATCGCCAGGCACGGCCAGGGAGCACGTCTGGCTCATCAGTGAAGAGCGGAGAGGCTAGGATCAGTCCATTGTCGCCTGTGGCACATACGGAGGCTCCAATCGCGATGGTGTGTCGACCTTAACAGACCTTTCTGGGTATATTCAAGACCTGTGCGGCGGGTGCAAAGCGTAACAGAATGAGGTATAAGGCCAGATGTCAAAACCCGGCACCGTCTCTGTGGGTAATTTAGTTCGGATAAGACGACGTCAGTTACACGTGCACTTGCAGATGTACCAGAGAACATACCTTGATGATTTCCACCAGAGTGCCTCTACAAAAGGCACCACATCTCTTACTTCCTTTTGTCGATAAACGAGCAACTCTGGGTCCTCAGGTTCCGCAAGCGGTCCTATCGTCCACTCATCTCGAGCTTGGTCGCAATCCCGACACCACTCACGGACTCTGGCTACTTGCTGGGCATCTTCTTCCATGGTGCAGGCCTCACTATCCACTCTGGTATCGCCAGAACGTCTCCTCTGCATCCCTGAGACGATCGGCCGAGGTCGGCGAGGAAAGTAGAATATGTCGTCATCCGACGGGAGAAAGCAATATTCGGTGAAGGGGCGGAGGTAGTAATCATCAGGACACGCTGAGAGTTTGCCTGTTGCCCACAACCGTCTGTTGGGTAGCATCTCTGAAGACAGGGGTTCTGTCCACAACACATACTGTGAGATTATGCTGTACGCATGATTGATCTCCTTGTGGGGCAGCAACTCCTGCAAGATTTGCTGGTAGTGCAGTGGTCGCTTGCTCAATTTCCGACCCGCTCGAAAAATCATAGAATAGAGATCGGCGTCCAGCTCGTGCCATCCAAGCGAGCGATATGAACATGGTGCCGTCATGACGGAAGGTGTGATAGGGTGTCCCATGGTCGCGCATGAGTCTGGAGGGTGCTCGTCCTCTGCGATGACGTAATACTTGTATACCTGTGTCACCATAAGCACGCAATTGGTCAAGAGGGCGTACGATACATACAGTGCAATACTCAAGATCCTTCAAATGCTGAGGATGTGGTATTATCAACAAGCGGTTCGTTTCCCACAGTTCCCGGAGGTCGCGTCGAACTGCATGCGGTAGGTGAGGCTTCAAAGGACGGAGGGAACCATATCAACCACGCACGAAATATAATATTCTCAGGCTTGTGACAAAGGAAGGTGTCATAGTCGGTACGCATGTTGAATGTCATGTAGTCAATCTTTTGATTCACTTGTCAGCCACAAATTCAAAGTAGCAGTCATGCCTACTCACCAATAGCTGAGGCATGTCGGGAGGCAGTATATAACACGCATCTACATCAGCAGACACGCACCCAGTGATCATGCACCTCGGGTGAGGTCCGAAAGGAATGCGGTCCTTGGACGCCTCGCTTGCAGTGCGCACTCTCTTGGCAGGAACTTCATTAGTCTCTGTGTCCGGACACTGTTTCCGCTTCGGCGGGCGGGGCATGTCTTCGACTGGCGACTCTTGTTCAATGTGGAGGGAGGCCGGCTCGACTGCATCTGAGTGGACCAGCCTGATGATGGGTATCTGTACAAGAGCGTCTGTAGGTAATAAATGCTGGTAGTGGAGCGGTCGCTTGATGAATTCACGACCCACTCGAACTGTCATCAGATGCAGATTTGCACTCAGGTCATGCCACCCCAGCGAGCGATACGAGCTAGTAGCTGTCGCAACTGGGGATGTAGTGGTATCATCCCTGGGTTTGCCCGAGTCTGGAGGGTGCTCATCCTCTGCGATGACGTGGTATGTGTAGACCTACTCGACTGTGAGTACGGCGACCACCTGGAAGGGCATACCATACATACAGGGCGGGTATCGGGGTGATTTATATGATCGGGATGGGGTATCATGAAGAGGCGGTTCGTTTCCCATAGTAAACGCAGGTCGCGTCGGACTGCATGTGGGCTGTAAGAGAAGGTTTAAAGGACTGGCTATCAGCAAGCACGCACGGAATATGATGTTTGCAGGCGTGCTACAATGGACGGCATTAGAGTCAGTAGGCACGAGAAGCGTCGTGCAGTCGTTCTACAAAGCTGCCTTGTCAGCTGCGAGGCCGAAGTAGTAACCGCCATACTCACTAACGGTTGGGGCGTGTCGGGAGGCAGGATGTAGCACGCCTCCACCTCAGCAGACACGCAGCCCGTAATCATGCATCGAGGGTGAGGTCCAAAAAGATGGTCATCCTTGAGCTTTGACGCGTCGCTTGGACTGTCAGACAACGGCCTTCTCTTGATACGGACCTCATCGGTCGTCGGGTCCGCACACAAAATTCGCTTCGGCGGGCGAGCGGTGGCTTCAAGTGGAACGTATGGGTCAATACGGGGGAATACCGCGTGAACAGATTCCGAGTCGACGACCGTGATCTTTGTGCAGTCGTGGGTGGGTATGTACCCAATACCGAAAGTAGTGCGGTCCTCGGCCATGGTCGTGTCTCTCGCCGTGCCAGACATCCGCGCTCTCTTCATGCTGACTTCAACAGTCCTGGTGTCTGCGCATCGCTTCCGTTTCAAAGAACGGGAAACGTATTCTAATGCCAGGTCCACTGGATCTGGCTCGCCGTCCCCGCAGTCGCCGACGGGTGTATATTCAAGACCAAAGGACACTCCGTAGTCGGCCTTAGTTGCGTGGCTCCAAGTGTCAGGTTGCAGAGGTCTCTTTTCGTGGACTTCATCAGCCTTTGTGTCCACCGCCCGTCTCCGCTTTAGCGGGCGGATGCTGTCTTCGAGTGGCGAGGAGACCGCGCCCGCTTCAATGATCGTAATATTCGTGTCATCGCAAGTGGTAATATGCTCGGGATCGTCAACAAAATAGATGGATGATGCACGGCTGAGTCTACGGATGGGTGTAGCGGGAGGAGAGCTTTCGCCTGAAGATTCGCTGCCACTGGCAGTGTCGTCCGAAAGCGTAGGAATACTCATTTCGCGTGAGCGATGCTCAGCAGCGAGCGTGTGGGCCACGTCATGAGTATGGATGATGTGGTTGTCCATTTTTACGTCGAGTATATCGTACGTTCAGCGAAGTAGTGACGATGGCGTACCGCCCACAGCGTGCGCCACAATGCTTTTGGCGGCTGCTTAGTCAGCGCTTTTCTCGGAGATCCCCGACACCAATCCCATCCTGACTGGACGGCGTAGTCGATTTGGTGTACAGTGCGGTTAGGCTTACTCGAGCGTGGGACCCGGACAGAGATGGCTACACGTATCGAGTAGAGGACAAACTTCGGCAGCTCCGAATCCTCAATGCTCCAGCCACAGCTGTCGAAACCGAGCGCTTCTCGCCTCGTCGATCGTCATCCTGATTGGCGCTGGTTAAAGCAGCAAGCGTAAGCCCATTTCGGCAATTCCGCAGCGAGTTACTCCAAGGATGGCTCCCTTTCAGTCATTCCTGGACATTGTTGCAGCCTGCGACAACTACCGCATAGATGCAGACCGCACGTCCCTCACCACCTGGCGTCTAACCGCCCGTCCCACATCCCCTGCCATCGGCGTCCTGCGCCCAGAAATCGTAACCCAGCTTCGTGCGGAAGATGCCAAAGGCTCGGTCCCAGCATGGGAGTTCGCCACACACGAAGGCAGGCAGGTCGTCGGCTTCTCGTCTCACATCCACGGGCCGTCTGCACGCACGCGCGTCATGAAAGAGCTGTGTGAGCGCTGGCGGGACGAAGGGCGCTGGCCCGACGTGATCGGCCCACGGAAATGGCGGAACGAGATGTACGCGGTATACCGCAACCCGTTCGGCGTGCACGATGCGCTGCAGATAGACGACACCGATGACGACGAGGCGAACTATGCATTTATGATGGAGCGCTCCGCGTGCGCGCTCTTCGGCGTAGTGACGTACGGTGTGCACATGTCGATCTTCGAGGAGGACGAGGACCGGCATGGCGCGTTGGACTCTTGCCGCATGTGAGTGCCGACGCGTTCCAGAAGCAAGCAGACGTGGCCGGGCTACCTCGATAATACCGTCGCCGGAGGCATCCCGTGTGGGCTCGGCGCGTTCGAGAGCCTCGTCAAGGAGTCGATGGAGGAGGCTAGCCTTGCGGAAGACGTGGTCCGGACGCACGCGCGAGCAGCAGGCACTATAAGCTATTTCTTCCGGTGCGTCTGCTCGCGTACACTCATTGCGCCCTCCTCACCGCTGTGAACACAACGCACTGAAGAACGACTGCCGGATGGCTCCAACCTGAGATCCAGTAGGCCGCGCATTTGAGCTCGCCAGACCCAAAAAATCATCCACAATGACCACAGATATGTCTATGACCTCCGCATCCCCACCGGGGCAGATCCGGAAGCATATAAGCCGACGCCACTCGACGGCGAGGTTGAATCGTTCGACGTGAGCAGCGCGTTCTCGTAGTCGGTAGACATTCCCTCTGACGACGACCACAGCTCCTGTCCCTGGCCGAAGTTGTGTCGCGCATGCAACGGGGACTGTTCAAGCCCAACACGGCGCTGGGTGAGAATGCTGCTCTTGCGTGTGATGTGTGCTCACGCCATGTCGGACAGTGATCCTCGATTTCATGATCCGCCGCGGGTACGTCACGCCGGAGGACGAAGCGGAATACCAGGAGATCGTGACGCGCCTTCATGGGCGATTTGAGTATGAGAGGTGGTGATGCCACATCATATTTGCTGCCTGTGAGGTTACACATGTAGGGAACGACAAAATAAGAAAATGGCGCGCTGTTCATCTTTGATAGCAAAGGTGTAGTGCCAAATGGTCGCACAGGGTGCGTAATAATTATGTCAATGCACACAGACATTACTGACAGTGCTACTAGCAGCATGCGCTGGATTCAGCTGTTCCCAATAGGATTTGCTGTGAGTGGTATCCTGCTTGTTCGTTCCTCCATTAACTCTGTCTATAGCACGTCAACTGTACCTGTACTGTACCTGATTCCTCCTGAGACATCGTGTTGTGACTCGAGCCATATCTATGGGGATACTGCTTGTGTGGCAACATGGTCCTTAGAATATTGCAGCCGGCACAGAATCGTTTCCCCAGGACGTCAAGCCATCAGATGATCCGTGTGACTCAGGCGGCGGCCTTGGGTTTCTCAGAACACCAGTAAGCTTAGTCGAGAGCGGGTGGATACTTGAAGCCAGTAAAAATTCGCAAGACTAGACCAGTCCATCATGTAACGCAGCAAGATGTCTAAGTGGGTGTCTTTGCGTTTCCAAGCGCTGGCTGTTCTGCTGTTCTATGTGGTTGCGTGGGATGTCGAGAGGTTTGAAAGCTGTCAATGCTATTGGTCGACAAAGATCGACGCTACGACGGGTGCGGACGAGTGCCTTCGTCTTTGGAACAGGTTTGAAATCTCTCAGTCCTTTGTATATGGCACTGTTGTCTGAAGGTAAAATATGTACAGCCATATCTCAAAAGACGCAATAAGGTTGCCACCTTCTCCTGCTTCGCAATGTCGAGCGCTGCTGCTCAAAACACGACATCTCGGGCCGAGGTCTCTCCCAGCTATGAGTAGTTACTGTAAACTGTCATCCGTGCAGCGGCCGATCGCGAAGGACTGCGTGCTGCGACAAACCGCAAGCATATTGTTGTGGTTAGAATCAAACCGAGCTCGTGATTCCACGGCGCAACGATCACAGACCATCGATGCTCTCAAGCTCGACAACACAATTTATTGAGAATACACCAATGCACGAGAGCGCAACCGTACAGCATCTTTCTTCAAATTCAGCTTCTGGAAGTACATGACTAGCCTTGATAACACAACACGAATAAAGCATGCATGTGAGCATTAGAAAGCTGGATAATTTCGAATACGTAGACACGTACTTCATATATGGCATGCGCGGTCTCAGTTGAGATCTCCTTCATGAACATTCATGATTTCTGTGTATGGACGATCCATCAGCATTCCAGCAGGTTTAAAATTCGATATATGCTATGAAAACTGACAGTTGTTGTCACTTCCATCATTGGTGCCGCCATAATTGCTACTGTTGCCACCGGAATTGTTATTATCGTCGCTGCCGGAATTGTCGTCACTGTTGCCGCCAGAATTGTTATTGTCGCCGCCAGAATTGCTGCTGTCGTTGCTGTTGCTGCCGCTGGTGTTGTCCGTCGACCCTGCACCCGCGCTAGCGCTGCCACCGATACTTCCGGAGGTACCGAACGAAATACTCCCACCGCTGTCGGAGCCAGAGTTGTCGTTGTCAGACATTGTGGGCGATCGAGAAGTGAACTGCCGTGTGTGCACGTGTGTGTGAAGGGCGACGAACACTGCTGCTACCTGCAATACAGGACATGTATTTATACCCACCCTCCTGTTGGGCGAAGGCGCTGGCCTGCGCATCTATGACTGTGCACATGTCATCGAGGTGAAGGCGTGCGCAATAGAGGGACTGAATGGAATCGAAGATATGTCAGGAAAACCAAAAGCCTAGCACTGACTACAGAGGCTACATTGCTTGAACAAATTTAGATTCGGTGGTATGCAGTGTCCGGTGCTGTAGATGGAGGCATGGACGGTGGTTTGCGGTCCCGCGTGCTGACTATGCAGACCGTTTCGGGTTAATTGCGATCCACTCCGCAACATGCTTCATGAACCACACCTTCTAAGAGGTATGCCGTGTGGTCCGTTCCATACTGTGTGTCCCAGGTGTTAGGCGACGTCTCCCGCCCCGAGACCCTGTCATCATCTATTCGCCAGCTTGTCATCATGTCCCCGGGCACTCGTTGCCGGAGACGCCTCTGCTGATTAATTTCTATGACTTCCTAAACGGATTTGTTCCTAAGCATAAGGGGCTCCATTCCGCCATCAACATTATCCTCACCAACATCTGAACTGAAGATCAATGCCGTTCAGTGCAGTCGCTGCCTCCCCTCCTTGACGTAGCTACAACAGAGATACATGCAAGCCAACAGAAGACAGGGTAGTATCAATGTTTCAGAAGAGAACAGCATATATAGGCATGACGACATGATACTAGGTTTTGTTGACGGGCGAGCGCATCCAGCAGCGCCGCGATAGACCATCTAGAAATCTAGAGTAAGTGTATGAAGAGGAAGACATTTATCGCCATGTGCTATGAAATCGAATTAAACAACAGCTTGTGAAGCGCAGAGTAGGGACTCAGTCGAGAGAACAAAACAAAGCCGGATGCGCCCATCAGCGCTTAGTACCCGGGCCGCTGCCAGTTCAATGTGTCCTATTGGTCGATCAATTAATCATTCATCAACCGTGTGATAGCAGCTTTACGTTCGACGCTCAAATCATTCCTGTACAAAACGAAGACAGAGCCCTGGACTTTCAATATCCTATTCTTGTCTCTGTATAAGGGCCCACATGTCAACCCTAAGGTTACCCTGAGGTCAGCATATTCGTATATATTTCGTCATCTCTGCGCGCGAATTTGCGCCGCGAAACTTCAAGTTCTCGTTGGCTTAACAAACCAAGGATAGATATGTAGCTAGGCACAGGCAAGTCAAACATTTATAAGCAGGTTCCATATTAAACGCATTATTGTGTTGATCAGCCACAGCTCATAAAACTCACTATGGAGGATTCCAGCCTGCGAAGAGTCGAAGACTTGTACGTGGCTTTGCCCTTATAGCGGTAAGTAGTAGCTCGTGAGCAGGATCATATGTGGCTGATGATACTCTACAAGACGTCACGGGTAGGTGTATATAGTGTGTCTGTGACTCTGAGTCAGCGATAAGTTAAGAAGTATGCACGCGATGACGCTGTACCAGTCCTATTGGACGGGCGCGCGGTGTCTTGCTACGTGTTTAGCGCGCGAATCTCTGTGGCTCCTTGGTCTCCTCCGTGCTGCTTTCGTTTTTGCCCAGAAGCTTCGACAGGAGATGTCATGCTAGGAGCCTCAGATATCGTGCGAAAAAGCACAAGTCTCACTGCTTGAGAGATGGTCGTTGCCAGTTGCTCAATGCACTTGAAGGTTCATAACGCACAGCAGCACACAAGCCATATCATTCAAGGACTGGCGACGCGTTTTTGATCCAATTCCTACAATCCTGGTTATGTGCAGGTCCATCTTGTTGGCCAGTCATGGACGGATTGCACTTCCTTCCCGAATGTTACCTGAATGGAAAAAACCTCGCGATGATTAGTGCATACGAAGTTGTGAGGCTCTTCTCTTGTTCAATCCTCGCGAAGCTAACGCTTCCTTGTACATACACGATTGTTTGCCTGCCCAAGTATTGGACAGTGCTGTGGCGAGCCACATCCGACCGCGTTGCAGTGGTGCTCATGCCTCTCGGCGTCTTCTGCGGGTATTCGGAGCAGGCGAGCCACACACACTGACAACGACTTTCGCAGCCCGCCTACAACGCATGTTCGCCCGTTATCCTTCAAATGGTGTAGCACGCGTAGAACAACAGTGATCTTCTTCGCTGACTCTGTCTCTCGGCCTCACCGTAGCATGGCCCACTGGCGCTGCCACACTAACAGAGATGAATTTGTGCCACCTGCGCCGAACCGTTTGCATGTCTGCTACTCTTTCCACCCATGCTCATTGGTTCCATTTGTTGGAATGCCAATCCGTACATCGCCGCGCCCGTCCGCGCCCTGACCGTATGATTATTCCTATCGCATGGAGCGCGTGCTCGTTCCCATTCCGTATGCTCCCGCTTACTGTCTCGTATGCCAGTTACTGTATTTAGCTTAGTTTATGTTCCTGCCCAGCCGTACCTTATGCTGTGCGTCGGCCGAAGAGCTACCACATACTTCGTATATGTAGTTTCTGTGTTGTGTAGCGACACCCTCAGTCTTGCACTCGTGTTCCGAGCGCGCCGTACTGAGGATCGTCTGTGGAAGCTACAGACGTCACGTCGCTGCCTACGCTCTTATACCATTGTCTTCAGAAGGTACATCTACAAGCCACTAAAGGTGCTGACCCGTAGGTATAAATGCGAGGCTGGTGAACGGAGAGAGGGCATCCACCACTTTCACCTCTCTCTCCTGCAGCTGCCTCTGCGCGAACTCGAGAGTTCCTGCTAGTCAGTCCTCCAAGGTGAATAGCCAGTATACGGCGCCCAGGCCACAGTTCTAACCTAGCGTGGCCACAGTGACAGGCTCCTCAACGCGAGACGTTTTCGGCAGAATGGATACTCCTACTCAATACAAAGTCTATATCGGTCAATACTGTGACCCGGCACGACCCAATGACGATCCCAAGTACTGGGCGCTCATAGTCAAGAAGACCTCGCGGGACTTTGAAGGGAACTCTCACGCTACCAGTGATGTTTTCCGTGTTCGGGATGGCTTCCGCCTCGAGCACAAGAAATACGACGGTTACAATGCCTCGTTACTATACCGAGGCGCCGCACTTATCGGGTATCTGGAAACAACCCATCTCCAGGAGGCCGCGGCACTTCTCGAGAGCGATAATCCATACCGTGAAAATTACTATCGTTGGGCTCGCAAGGACAGGGTTGAGTGCGCCCTCTCCGTCCTACGGGATCAAGAATATTTCACGCCGCGGGGCGGGCCCTTCACGACCACTGTTCTGCAGAAAATGATAAAAAAAGTGCGGGACAATGTCGACCTCTTGGATTCTTCGGAGACCGAGGATTTGTGACAAGTGGCCATTGGTAATTCTCTTTTTCAGACCGATGGTTTCTCGTGCCAACGTCCACTACGTGCTACTAATCCACTCCTTGTGATCTTTGTTCTCGCGATCTTCATCCACTATACTCACGCTGTTCGTGTAGCCTCGCCTACTGTACCCGACCCAGGCGGTCAATAGAATTATCCTTATCATGATTGCGTCGCCGATTGCCCATCGTTCTTTGTGCCGTTTCAAGCCAGAGGTGTGGCGAATGGTCAAATTTCAAACCTCATCCCGCACAGATCACAAGTAGCAACAAATGTCCCTGACATTGACCGCATATTCTAATGTAATCTTCTCCAGGGCGCGCAAGAGATTCATGTGGCTTCTGAATCCGTGCTGGACGGTAAGTATCACTTGCGTCACGGCCGAAATACATGCCGTATCCAGGACCGGACCTTCCCACGCTCCTCAGGGCGCATCAGCGCACATGATCTGATCGCACTCGGCGCCTATACTGCTCGTTCGTGGCTTTGCAGCAAGTACGAAACTCGGTGTCCTCTCTTGCAAGACTCCTTTATCACGGTAGTTTCTACTCCAACACCTTGCATATTCAATGGTGCATTCATCACACTCCCAGGGCACCCAAGAGACTACCAAAATGTTGGACCCTTTGTGGAGGCTCGATCGTGCCCGGAGGAGGCTTACAGATCGGACGGGTGGGGGGTAACCATAGGGGCGGCCGCGGAGAGAACTTTTATAATGCGGCGCGGTACAGTCAGCTCGCCAGATGTTCCTTGCGGCCCATACCCGTCCAGCTCTTTCCCTATGTCCGCGTGCTGTGACTAGGTCTTCCGTCGGAGCCTCTCTAGTCCTTCGAAACAGTGCTGCATTTATCGCTCTAAGTGCATCGCTTTATCCCACCACCTCTCATTGTTCGTCAGCCAGCCCTGCAAATTCTCCTGTGGTTGTCGTGCCTCCAAAGCGAAAACGCTCCGTGAAGGTCCCTGAGGCTTCGAACTTGACAGCCGCAGAGCCAACCATAGCATCAGCCGACCCAGTACCTCTAATGGAATACCCTATAGCAGCAGCAACCGCTGCGGTTCTAGTCCTCAGCGAGCCGCTCCCAGGTCTCGCGGGTTCTACCGTATCGCCTCGCAGACGCGCATCCGCCCGCTCAACCACTAAGAAGAAGGTGAACTACACGGAAGCCACCACTGACGGCGAAGACGAACCCACAAACTTGGCCGCAGGAGATGGGAACGAGGGACAGCTCACGGCGCTGGACGACGAATCAGCGGAGGCGAAACCGAGGGAGAAGCGTACACGGCGCAAGAAGGACGCGGAGCCCGTGGTGTATGACATACCCGCTGTGGAACGGAAGCAAACCAGTTTCACAGGTGCCGTTGCTCATTTGACCACCGATTGCTTGTCCTGATGTTCGTTGTCGCTCAGGTCGCCTCGGCTACGCGTGTCTCAACACCATCTTGCGTCTGCGCAAGCCAGAGCCTGTTTTCTGCTCGCGCACGTGCCGACTTGATACGATTCGTAAGAATGGCATTGAGTTCGCGAAGGACCTCGGGCGCAGGAACGCTACGGATCTCCTCGAAATGATTGAGGTGCGTTTAATCTCGTGTCTATCTTTTATGAGCCGCATGAATGTTAACACATCCCATGCAGTGGAACGAGGAGAACAAAATCCGCTTTTTCCGCGTATCTTCGGAGATGTTCCCGTTCGCGTCGCACAAGGTGCATGGGTATGACTTGACGTACGCGCACGAGGAGCTCAAGGTACATGTTTGACTCTCACAATGATATCTGGAGGCCTAACCATTGCTTGATGTGTTCGGAACTTTGCGCATATAGGCTGCCGGGGCACTAGCAAAGCACTACGGCCATCGACTCACTACCCATCCCGGCCAGTTCACACAACTCGCGTCGCCTCGTGAGGATGTCGTCGAAGCAAGTGTGCGAGAACTTGATTGTGAGTCTCGTCTCAGAATTCGGCTCAGGCACCGGCGGATATATGCGCCTGTGTCTGTACTGCGGCAGTCGCAAAGTATGTTGATTGTTCATTGTCTCAATAGATCATTGCCAGATGATGCGCTACATGAATCTTGACCAGGACAGTGTGATCATCATCCACATGGGGGTGCGTTTTCATTCCCTGTCACGACGTGTCCCATGTCACCGTGCTAATGCATTTGTGCCTGCAGGGCGTGTACGGCGACAAGGACGGTGCGCTCGCACGTTTCCGCGAGAATTACACGACGAAGCTCACGGATGAGATGAAGGCGCGACTCGTGCTCGAGAATGACGAAATGTGTTACAACCCAGACGAGCTGCTCCCTATATGCGAGGAGCTGAGTATCCCCATGGTGGTACGTTGCGCTAGGGTTCATAACAATATGTTACTTACTCTGCGCTTCTCACAGCTGGATTACCATCACAATTGGATCAATGTATGTTCCCTCCACGCCTGGTGGCTGCATGCTGACTGATGCGTGTGCCAGCCGAGTGTGCTCCCATTTCCGGAGCTCTTGCCTCGCATTGCGGCAACATGGACGCGGAAGGGCATCCGGCAAAAGCAGCACCTCAGCGAGCCGCGTCCGGGCGCAGAGAGCGTCATGGAGAAGCACGCTGACCGGTGCCAAGAGCTGCCCGAAGTTCTCGTCGGCGACGACGTCGATCTAATGATTGAGGTCTGCCCCGCGTCTCTTAGTCCAACGTCCAAGCAACTCTGACCAATGAATATAGGCAAAGGACAAGGAACAGGCCGTGTTCCACCTATATCGCATTTACGGTCTCGAGCCCGTTATTAATGCGAATCTGCGCCCGGAGAAACCGCCGAAACCGTTCATCCGCGTAAAAGGGCGCGCAGCTGCCGATGACGACGAGGGCGATGGAGAGGATGCCGCTGAGGAGGTAGACGAAGATGGTGCGCGCGCGACGAGGGCGAAGACGCGCGTAAAGAGGACGAAAGCGGACGTGGCAGAAGAGGGTGCGGATGAGCTCACGCCTAGCGCTACCGGTGAATCCGGGGAAGCGGCGCCCACCATGGTGACACCTACGTCGTCACCGATAAAGCGTGCGCCGAAGCCGAGACGCACAGCGACGAACGTCATCGCATCGCAGGCCGAAATCGAGGTTGCCGCCGATCCCATGCCATTGAAGCGCAAGTCGCGCTCGAAGCCTGATCCCGCGTCCTCGCCGAAGAAGCGGCGAACAGTATCTAAGCTGATGACGAAGGCACGCGAGCTGATCAATCAGGAAGAGGACGTGCAGCCTGTTGACGGAGCGCGCGCGGAGGATGTAGAAGCGGACGAGCATCCTGAGGCTGTGATGGCAGAGGAAACGGAAACAATTACGGACGAGGTTGGCACTTGTGCAAGCGGAAGGGCCAGAGCGGTGTCGGGAACAGTAAAGTCTTGATGTCTGGGTCAGTCGTACATTTGTGCCTGTATGCTAGTGCTCTTACATATCTTATCCGGTCGGCGCTGCCGTCAAGGCCCATCAGCGCAGAGGTTCGCGGTGCCGGTCTCACACAGCGACGAATGTTGACATTTTAGCCTCTGAGCGTTTACCACAGCGATAGCTATGTGTTCACGAACACACTTCAAGCTTCAAGGTTTATCCCGGCTATGGCCTGTTTCCAAGGAATACACTAAAGCGGATATAAAGCTGGATTCAACTTAATAATAATGAAAAGGAATACACTAACGCACAGTGAGTTATAAGAGACGCTACTCGTGAGATGATCAACCGTCTCTGGAAGCTTATAGGCGTGGAGATGACAGTTACTTGACTCGTCGAGGAGTATGAATCAGCGACCCACCCTCCATTTACTGATTTTCCGATCTAATGCAGTAGAAGAGCGAACTAGAAGGACAACACCCCCCTCGAAGGTTCCGGCGCTCCAGCATGAGACCGGTTGGGTTACTCTAGTGTGCCGACACCAGAATCCTCTTTCGGGGTTAGTGTCGAAGTATGCAGCCTGGATTTGGAAACTATATGCAGACCATTTGGAAATGCAAGCTTTGCCTATCTTGTCTCGAAAGGCTGCGCGTACGAAACGGTGTGGCATGAGTCCTTTCGAATGCACTGCTGCAGCCAGCAGGCCCAATGGTCGACCCCTTGATACTCCACAACTGCGAAATGGTTCAATTCACAACGCGCACATTCTTCTGTTGGAGTTCATTCAGCGTCTCATTCGCCAGTTGTATACCGCATCGGCGAACCACAAACGAACGTGAGCGAAAAACTGAATCCTAGTCCGCTGGTGAGTTCCAATATCCATCTTCGAGTCATGACCACGTCTTCTGGTCCTACAAAAAGTTAATATCTATTCTGCTGAGTCTCAGCTCTGTGTGCCACTTGCATTAATATACGACAATTGCCCGCGCTAACACGATTATCCACAGATATTTCCTCCTTGGGATAATTAATGTGCGACCTGATTGCGGAGAGAGCCCGGGGCTCCATCAGTCTGAAATCTTGTGGAATTCCGATTGTGGCCATGTTCAAATTGTCAGTCAGCAAGTGCTCAAGTAAAGTTTGGTCTGGAATTCAGCTATATCACTGTATCACTCCGAAGAACTGCGACACGCAGGCTTCTAGCTTAGCCCTCTGTGCACTTGATGAATCTTAAGAGCTCTGAGATCCTACACAGAGCTGCCCCCATCTCACTGGCGTTGTCACTCACCCCTCACCCCCCCCCCCCCACACCCCCTAATCACGATGCACATCGCCCTCCACAAGCATCCCGATTTCCGCACTCGTGCAGATTTCCTGCCATACGAGGACCGTGTCCATCACCACACGCCCTTAATTTACTGTGATCCTTGCGCGACTGGTTGTAGGAGCCGAAGATCGTGGGATTCATCATTTCCTTGATCACATCTCAGACGAGCACAGGCTGTGTAAGGGGGTTTCCCTGGCGATCCTTTCCCCGGCGTGGTGGAAGCTCCCCTCTAGACGTTTGCATGACCTCCTTCGATCACCTTCACCTCCCTCCTGGCGCCTTTCTCGGATGTACACTCGATGCACGGCCGGATGCCCACGGTCTCCTCATGGAGTATATCTGGAGAACCATTGTCGGTCAGATTTTCTTGTCCCTCATCGCAATCACTGGCGCCAAACTCGCTGCATGTCTCAGCGTCGATTATTCATTCAGGTGTGTTGTACAAGGAAAGTCGGCGGAAAAGAGACCAATCATGGCGTTTAGGACTCAACAGCTGCCAATCCTATACTGCATGGCTGTCACCTACGTGCTTGACGCCTGGGCTTCCAAAGTCATCGAGCAGTTCACATCGTCGCATGTTGTCCCAGACATGAAGAAAACAATCGCAGCTGTCTTCAAGACGACGGTTTGTCGCCTCACGACGCACTACTACCGCGAAGTAAGCGAGCGCCTTGGAGCTCAGGGTACGTTTGGTCACAACATGATCAATCAGATTGAGGTGCGGATTCAGTATGACTGAGACAATTGATCAACTCGCTGACGGACCACACACTGGCAGATGGACATATATGGCTTCATAGTAGCGGAAGGCGACATCAGGGCACTATGTGTCCGCCTGTTCCCAGATCTGCTCAAGGGCATGTAACCCTTTCTCCTCCCGCATCAAACTATTCGGCTGTGTGGTGTCACGCAGAAGACGTCCTGATGTGATGCCTAGAAAATAATCTCTACCCTTATCGCGTTCCTAGATACAACGACCTTCTTTTCCCCCAGAGTGCACCGACAATCCTGGCCTTCGGTTGTGCGTATGCACATGCCGCTGCCGTCTCCGGCGTTGCGAAGCCTCTCGTCGATCTGTTCCAGTCCGTGTGCACGAAGCTGGATCCTGGCTGGTACTCGGAGAATACAGCGATGTCGGAGAGTGTGCGCATTCTGGAGGAAGATAAGGCTGTTCTCTCTGCACTTCCCCACATACACAAGTATGCAGACCATGTAAACGTGCGGGAGGTCGTGATCGCCCCGATCATTAGTGCTGACGCGTGGACCCAATGGACAGAAGAGCTACAGGCTCAAAATTTGAGTACGTCTCACTTTGATAGTATTGGTAAGTAACGCATTGATGCCTTATATTCCTCGGACAACAGACTCTGTGAAGTCTCGGCTTTGATCTCTGCATGGCGATGTGATAAACGTTCAATCAGCCATCACGTTTCCTGAGATCGGCATATTGTAGTCGCGATCCACAAAACACTCTTCCGCGCTGTACACAGTTAGGAGTCCCAACTTCGTCAAGGCATGTGCACGAGGGTTTTTTAGGTATGTGTTCTGGCATATGTATATTGAGCCTGAACGCTGACTCAATTACTCTCGAAATGTGGTTGTATGAGTTCTCACTACGATTAATCCGTCATTCCAATGGTACGCATAACGTCAGACACGTGCTTGTGGTGCGTCATTCAATGGATTCTCCTCCTCGTACTATACATATATGCTGTTTGATCTCATTGTTCTCACAAGGACTTAAAGTCCACTAGGTTCATTCTACGAACGCTTTCAAAACCGACTCAATGTCTCACTTAACCGAAGGGGATAATGGGCGTCGCAGACGTTTTATTACTATTCTTGTAGGGACATAAGTATTCGTTGTGTGTTGTCAATCGGCACGTCTTAGTACATGTGATCAAGGAGTGATAGAGTGATGAGATGAACTCCGCCGCCCCCTTTGTGCTTTCCTTTCAATAAATTTCTACATAACATCGTAGAGTGCATACACATAGCTGGCGCAACAATACTACATCGTACGCTACTTGCAAATGACTATGGTGCAATGTCGAGATCCACTTCGTGGTCGAGCCTAACCAGTCGGCTTAGCGGTTCGTGCAACCCATGCTGATCATTCCACTCTAGTACACGATCCACGTTCCTGCACGTGTGTAATGTGTTGAAGTTCGGATACGGGCGGCTGTAGCCTTGCACCCAGTCGTAGGTGATCACACCCGTGTCGGCAGTGCATAAGATAAGTTGTCGTAGCATCTCTATGCAATGATCTAAGGGGATGATTGATGATCAATTACGCTCAGACATTGGTTGATAGCATAGCTACCTAGGTGCATCCGATATAGTTCGGGGCCGTCCGCAACTGATATATCGGTCGATTCATAATAATCAAGGTGGGTATGTTTGCGCAACATGTTCTATGATACCCAGTAGTCAAACATTAGAGGACGAGTCATGGAATGGTTGCTGTAGCATACCAGACAATGGATTTGATGAGATACCTCGATCGTCGCCATGAAGCCTCCTCCGTCTTCATCAGAAAACCTCACAGAGGAAGGTCTCTCAGGCTGTCCGATTTTCTCCAGTATCTCACTCGTTACCCGAAAAGGCCGCGCTGCGCGTGGATATGAGCATTCAAACGATGAAATCATAAATCTCGGGAGACTAACGGTCCACTGCGATTCTGTCCCAAGCCGCATCGAGCTCTGGATTTGGCTCTCCTCTGAACGCAGAGGGATGATCTAGGGTGCCATTGAATTTGACATTGTACAATTCTACCGCTTCAAGAGCAGGCGCTATTGTCGCAATGATCATGAGTCAGTGCAACGGAAGTAGATAATCACACACACAGAATGTGGAGAAGCTCTTCGTACATGACGCTGCACTTGGAGCTTGCAGCGATAAGACGAAAAACGCGAAGGACAGACATAAGATGATTAGGTTGATTGCTGTTGGTAGAAACGAACACCACGTCTGTTTGCGGAAGCGGAGATGTGTACTGCTGACTGGGACAGCCTCAGAAGATTCTAGTAGGCTGTCCCTTGAGCCGTCGTCCTTCATGACGGGAGCGTACGCGAGAGTGGTACGCATCCTGGGTCTGAATTAGAAAATGGTGTGAAAACAGGAGATGGACAGTGCACTCGCGATTTATATTCCGCGCAATACCGTTGAATTTCAATCTGGAGAACATGCGGCTTAGGCATGAGGGCCACATATTCCGGACTTGAATGTCAGGGTCTTGATAATGTCCTGACAGCGAAGTCAGACTCGGATGGCATAGACGAAGAGATACTTGCATCAGAACATAAGACTCGGAGATGTCATAGGTTTTGGGGTTCCTTCTTGACCTCATTTAGAATTATAATGGTGCCATCACGCGCTCTATCTAAAAATAAATAAGTGGCATGAGGCGTGATGCGGTGACAGGAAAGCTGTCCTGCCCGTATTGATGGCCTCCCCGAGCGATACCCGCACCGCAGCCTCCGCGGCCCGCAGCAGTATGTAGCAAAAGTATCTTTGCGCATACAGGATCTGTATCGATGCTCGGGGAAGTGCAGTCAGAGGTGTGCTGCAGTACACAATAGGTAATTCTGACGTGGTGACTGCTAGTACATAGTACTAGGCTGTGATCTTGGAATGCGGCGGAGAGTAGACGCGTGCGAGTTTGCTCTCAGTGCGTGAGACCGACAGCAGTCGGATGTCTTAGGCAGGAGCTTCTGGAGGGGTGGCTAGGCTCAAGTATGTGTCAAAGTGGTGGACATTGTTTCCAGGTAAAGAGTAGTCGTTCACGTCCACCTGACTGCTCCTCTGCTTATTCTTGCCCGAAATACGTAAAATATACAGACGTCGGATACTTGCATCAGTACAGGGACATAGGCGTGATTGATTTGAGAGTTCCTTCCTGACTTCGCTATCAAGAGAAAATCTGATCATCCTTCAGAGAAGGACCGCCGCTGTCATCTGACGACATCATCACGAAACTCTTGTGTTCCGTACTACATCGTTTGACTCATATGCGCTCATGGTAGATATGATTCACATTGACTCTCTAGAATCGAGCTATTGCAATAAGTGGCTCATTGCAGCACATCATGGTTGGATGACCAAGAGCACAATACGGGAGGTCCGAGGAACACGTACCATCAATGTCTTCGGAAGGAATGCGCACCGTCAATAATCTTGCCTTGTGCTCCGAATGCATCGGGCTTTACTACACATTCCAGCATGGTAAGAGGAAAAGTAATCATGCTCACTTCTGTTCAGCTGAGCGTCGCGTGACAGGCGCAAGTTGAAGACGCCCTGGCGGTCATCTTGCGACATAGGATAGGATATACAAATTCGTGAGGCGCATGTTTTCCTGATATCTTGAACGAGCAGAATGTCATGACATATCTTCTTTTGCTTCACAGCACGTGAGAAATGATATTTTGCGTATATATAGGGCACTTTCCTCGCTTTACTACTGCACTTCAGTTCCAACGTCCACCCCTCTCTGTTTTGACATCGACATGAAGTTCATGCAACTTGCCTCCTTCATTGCTCTTCTGGCGGTGGGAGCACTAGCAGTACCTCACCCGAATGCTAGTGAGTAATGTTTCCTCGCTACATGTATATAATGTCTCTGACCTTGACCTTGACCTAGACATTGGTACTGCTGGTTGGTAGTATGCCACGCATTCGCATAGTATTTCTGAAATAACTACATGCACAGACAAAGACGTGACGTCTGGCACGTTGGATGACCACTACAGCAGGTCTGCTGAGAACGACGTGACCGCTGGCACGCTCGACGACCACTATAGCAGGTCTGCTGAGAGCGATGTGACCTCCGGCACATTGGACGACCACTACAGCAGGTCTGCTGAGAGCGATGTGACCTCCGGCACATTGGACGACCACTACAGCAGGTCTGCTGAGAGCGATGTGACCTCCGGCACATTGGACGACCACTACAGCAGGTCTGCCGAGAAAGGAGTGACTGCTGGCACGCTGGACGACCACTACAGCAGGTCTGCCGAGGAAGACGTGACTGCTGGTACGTTGGACGACCACTACGGCAGGTAAGTGACTACCGAAACGCTATTCCAAGGACAAGGAGGTGACCGACAATTTGTTTGGCAGTTATGCTAAGGATAAGGATGTGACCGCCGGCGCGCTCGTCACAGATCATGGAGTTTGACACGTCCAATTGGTGCGTTTCGTCACAAGCTCAATACTCGTGTAGCTGAAATCAAGATTTTATCAGGTATTGAAATCCCGAAATCGGGGCATAGTAAGTACTTCTCTAATGGCCATTTTCGCTCGCATTGTCCTGACATCGTCAGACGGGCAGGCTGGTGTGTTTGTCTCCCACCCGGCAATGAAGGGTGGGAATGTACTTGTTTACGCAGTCGAGGATGACACAAATTGTACCGCTATCCGCAACGAGTGTTATTTTCTTTCCTGGAAATACTATATTGTCTGTCATGAGCTCTACCACCAACAAATTGACCGCACTTCGAAATCACAGCCCATTTGAAGGTTCAATGACATCCCTGCAGATTGTTCGGGGCCTATGAGTGCGAACGCCATATGAGCTCTCGTGCGCGTAGACGAGATGGCCTGCCTAGCAATGATGAAGCGAAATACACGTACATCTGATTTGCTTCAGGTAGACTTTGATTATGCTGTACATCACGAGCTCTGATACGTTCTACTAGTATCGAGAGGTCATTGCAGAGGAACGTGAATGTCAGCATGTGGTAAAGTATTGTCATAACTCAGCATGTTGGACGTGGTAAAGCATTGTCATAGCACCCCTCGTTCGGGTCGTACTACCCACCCGTTTTTATACTGTACCCCACCACCGCTTATCTGAACATATATTTAAGTGAGTGAGACAGCTCGTTGATTGTAGCTGCCCTATGACGCTGATGCCAATGCCGGGCCAAGCAGAATCCCACAGTACTTACATGAGGGTCCTGGAAGACTGAAATACACCCTCATAAGAGACTGACAGCCATGATGGTGAGATGCGCAGCTGAGCCGATCGATGTGAGTGGCTGCCCGAGCTCAGGAAGAGGGCGGTGAATGATATCGCCGCATCGCGACCTTCAAGCTAGACTAACGCTGTTCCGATGATCAGCGCTTGACGTTTGATGTGACGGGCCTAGATAAGGGATGTATCGCTCAGATCTGCACCGCTCTACTCAGTTGGACGAGACAAGCCCCGTTCTGCCTCGTTCCGCTCAGATGCACTTTTGACTGGGGATCAGCGCTTCAGCTTCAGGCACACATGTATAGTGCACGGCGCCGGAAGTCAAGATAGGCGCCCTGTACATTGCTGTTCTTCTACCTGACTTGTCTACACACGCGATTCTCCGCGCATGGCTTCCGTGCCGCTGCATTTCGAAACCCTCGGATGAGCATCACGTTCCTGGGCTAAACGGAGACAGGCTTGGCGACATCATCGACTTCTTCGTTTCCTCCAGGCTCACCGCCAATCTCGCAAAACATCTTCTTAGGAGTTCCAGACCGTATTCCTATGCCCTCTGTGATCGAGATGGGAATACCGCACTTCCTTGGTCGGTTGGAAACTCACTGGAACGACTATACATAGGCCTCGAGGACACGTGCAATGTCAACCTCAATGCTGTTGTCTCGCAATCCACCAGCTGCTGTTGTCGCTGCGGATGTGCTTCGTGCTATCTGAGGATAAAATCAGAATCATGCTTTCCAAACGATTCTTTGAGGCACATTCAAGCAGTATATTGAGATGCGTTGACCGGTTATTTCACACTGCAGTTGCCGAGTCTGACTTGAGAACAAAGAGTCACTACTCAAGTACTAAACCCGGCTGATCCAGATTACTTGGTGCTTGTAGAGTCTCGAGAGGCTGGACGTACGGTGAGCTTCAGTGTCATTTTAGACGGATGAGCTGCAGAGTTCTGATCGAATGCATTCGTTCTCGGGACATACCGGCAGTTGTCGAAGAGTGATCACCCGCCGCAACCTCCATTTCACGTCGCGTTACACTGCATCTACATCGTGTATATTTGCCAGCAACTTCGAGACCCCTTTATACAACCAGCGACATTTCGCCGTCCGCTACCCCGAGATGTCACTGAATAGCTTCACGTACCTATGTTAACATCAAGTGCGCCGGGGACGGTCTGTTGAGAGAAGAATAGATACTCCCTTCAAGCCTCCGGCAGGAAGGAAGGGCGCCTGTTAGACTGACTGACAGGTTCTCGAGGCGCCTTCCTGACAACAGGAAAACGGCCTCTTCTAGCCTTTGCAGTCGTTTAGTCTTCTAGACCTTGCTTTCCGCAGACCCCTGCTCAATCACATCGCGCTCGCAGACTCGCAGGCTATTGACTTGCCTCCAATATGCTAAAGGTTCTCCACTAGGCTTGACGCCTGTCTGCGCCATGCAAAGCCGCTGATTCTGCGATCCCTTCTGCACGGTACTAGCCGATTAGCATCAACTTCTTGCATTTTCCCTGGCATCCATAACCGCCAAAATGGGTGCTTTTTGTTTACACGTGTTATTATTCAAAAGACTGTCCCACGGCCCCTGTCCACATGCAAGCGCCGCATGTACAGGTGGCAGGCTTTGTCGTGCCCGTTTGGGGACCTTCGACAATTGTTCGATGGAAGTGAGGATATATCACAGATGATGTAGGTGGTTACATCCCGGGAAGTAGATCCTTATGCAATGCTGCTACCGGCAAATGACCCATTGACAAAAGACTTGTGTGTCACCCGTAGCCAAAACTCGCATTCAATGCCGTCTTCCGTCTCGTTACAAACCTTGACATCGAACCGTTGTTGCCTTCACTTGCATTGAATATAGACAGGCGTCGCTATTAGCGACAGCCCATGCCACTTGTGTCTTAGTATATTCAGAAGCACCTTCTGACCACGGCCTGACATGTTGAGATGAGCATTGCAGGACATGTTGTTCGTACAAAGGCAGAACAAGGGCGGCCCTGAGATAACTTCAAGTTTAGAATAGAGTTTGATTTCTCCCAAAGTGAAGGACGTAAAACTCTCAAGCCAGACGCCCGGTGACACCTATATCGATGGGTGCCTTGCTCGACGTCGCCCTTCTTAGTGTAGTTGTTGATTGGGAAAATACTCATTCTGTCTAATGTGATGCATCGGAGCTCATCAATGTGCATTGATAGTAGTTGTTCGGGTAGTATGTGGGTGTAGAGAAGCATACTAGGCTCACCCGATTTGGCTGAAGGCAGAGCCTGTCGGAAGCAACGCATTGACAGCTGTATTCATTCTGACTTGCAGGACATGAGAATCACGTAGCCGTGCTGTGCTGTGCCTCAAGGCCTTATGGACGGAGGTGCCTTTGTGGGTACCGCATTCAATCGCATTTATTAGGACGACGCCGCAGAGATTCACCTTCCTCGTCGCCCCCTGTGTACACTCTCCACTGCAATATTGCTTTCGCTTTCCGCTGCAGTTGTCCTCTCTTTGCGACCCGGTCCCTTCATACTCGGAGCAGGCGCGAGTGATGGCGGACACTGAATGCCCGATCAGGTATTTCATCTCCGCGATATTCAGACCGATCTCCTGTAGTCTCACAACGACGCACAACAGTCAGGGCTTAGATTCTAATGTCTTGCCAGCTGCCCCCTCAGAGAATGAATCTGCAGGGAGAACGTACGGCCCGCCATATGGCCCACTACCACAGCTGCCCATCGAGGTCTGGGAAAACGTCATCGACGAGTTCTATGAAGACGAGGAGGAGCTCAAGAAGTTTACTCTGATATGCAGAGCCTGGTCTTTCAGGAGTAGATACCACCTTCTGGTGGAGTCAAAGTTGCGCTCCAGAGATCAGGTCGTCCATTTCGCAAGAGTTGTGCGCTCTAGCACATCCCATGCGAAGGCAGTGAGGGTGCTATGCCTCTACGGTTCAGACTCTGGTCTCGTACGATTCGTCGGGGTGGCTGCAGCGATGCTCGCAGGCAAGCTACCCAATGTGGAAGAACTGGCATTGGATAAGCTCACATGGGATCCGAGATTTCTACACCCGCAGGTGTTCCTCCACTTCTCCACTGCCTTTGCCTCGGTCAGGGAGCTCGGCTTGACCATTGTCACCTTTCCCTCAGTACAATCATTCGGACGGCTCATATGCTCCCTGCCAAGCCTCAAAGTCCTGTTGTGCATGAACATAAAGTTCTCTGCTCGTGGATTTAATGCAGACGCATTCTGCATTCCGAAGATTCTGCTTACACACCTACGTCTATATGAGCAGGGAATAGGAGAAATCATTGATTTCATTCTCGCGACTGGCCTCGCTGCTCGGCTTGAAGACATCGTGCTAGGTGACGACCCAGGCATCTTGCCATCTACTATAATCTACTATAAACCAGCTCGGTATACCACGTCTACTTCGCGAGGCTAGCTCCTCCCTCAAGATGCTTCGCCTTCACGTCGACAGTCAGAGTGAACCTGATCCCTTCACGGTCCCAACACATCCGGAGCAGGCACGCGACTCCAATACCGACGGTCTCCCCGACCTGAAGAAGGCCCTATCCCACAACATGTCTTGATTTTCTGGAACTATCCCTCTCTTTAGATGAGCCATCGTGGGCTTCAGCACTGCGTATCTGTGCACCCGTCCCGTGCCAGAAACTGTTCGAGATCTCGATAAAGATACTCGCTTCCGGAAGCATGGACATCGTGGAGCGCTTGCAGACCTTACTTGAACCGCATGTATGCGCGGAGGTCGACGAGAGTCTGTCTAGCAAGAAGAAGTACCCAATATTTAGTGCAATCGTATTCAACTTGGGAGTACACGATAACGACACAGAACCACTCCTGGCCGAGCTCGGGGACATGATTGTATCACGGTTCCCCAAATTGCATCGACGCGGAGTTCTCACGTATGTACTTGGACCTGGGCGAAGAACGTGACAGACGCTGACCTACTCATCTTAGCGTCGAAGCGCATCGATGGATCGACTCGCCGTATGGTCGGCGCGTGTGTGCACCTGAGATCGTGAGGAATTGACACCAAGGTTTGTTGAATCACTCTTTCATCTCAACATATGTCTGAACAGATGCCCTTTCCAAGGTCTGCGTGTCATACCCTCTTTCCTGCGATTGAATCTTGTCTCTTCTGGGTCCCATCATCGAGAATCGGCCTTTCCTCCAAACCGTCTGCCCATCTTTTCCTGCTGTCCAGAGCGCGTCTTTGTCCAACGTTACTACATTCCGCTCTCCTCAGCTGCCATGCCACACCTAGCCCCTCACCCTTCTTTTTGAGTGGGGGATAGACCCGCGTTTGCCTTGTACGGCTCTAGCATGCCACTGCCCACACCAAGCCATGCCAGACGAGCGGGGATAATCTGCCGTTGTCGTTGACTGTTAACGAAGACCCACATCTTCCTCGTTCATCATCATCTTCATACACCATCTACCCCCTCACCACGCAAATCCAACGAGCCGGTATCGGGTCCCCTTCATAACAATCCAGTCAAACGCTCGCCGGACGAGGCATTATCGTCTCTGGATGTTCACCTTTACCTACTCGTCGCCGTGTCGCGTCCCACGCTATCCACCAATCGCTGACCACCATGCATGTCACGTTCCGCAGATCCTCGACGTCAGACAGGATCCAGCCCGTAATATCCAACGTCCATAGCTCTCGGCTCTGCTCAGGCGGATCATACTGGCAGCATCTCCCCACGTTACATCGACCTTCTTGACGTAATGCACCTCACACTGCTTGCATTGCGTACAAATCACTCTTGAATCGCACGCGTCGCGTCCCTTAGCACGCTCAGCTGCGCTGTGTTCACTTTGGACCGACCCTGCCTCTGCCATCGCTGTTCGCTAGCTGCAGCACCGGTGGTGCAAGTATCGAGAGATCACTGATTAGTATTTGGAGTTTGGATGGACAGTACAAGGCGGGACCGATAGGAAAGTGCAATTTTGATCTCACCGTCGTCGGTTCTATCTGGACACATTATCTCATGTTCTCTTTTCTCGCTTTGTCATTTCTTGCTGCTGTTCTGCCATACACGCTGTCTCCTGCACATGTTGTCGCTGTCGAATATCGCTTTGTATGCTTGTATTTCTTGGGCTTCTCGATGCTTTCCTGCCATACACGTTGTCTCTTTCCCGCGTCCTTGCTTTGTTATTGCTTTGAATGCTCGCGTTTCTTGATTTTATGAAGCTATCCTCCGATGCTCTCCAATTTGTTGTGTAAGCACATTGATTACTCTGTACTCCTCGGCTTTATATGTGCTCCAGGGTGGTTGCGTCTGCGAGTCTGTACCGCACTACTGTTCTTGAATATAGAAATACGCATACTCGACACTAATATTCATTGAGTTTCCTCAGTAGGCGTCACGCGTGGTCAGACATTCAACTCGAAAATCAACGGATGAATCAATATCCACGACGATCACGAACTACAAATACAAAGGGGGTCGGCCGCATAGATACAACTGACATTTCAAATTCCCTAATCGTAGAATGTTACCGTGATTCCGTTCAAGATGGTGCCTTCTTCAGTTCCGTTCCCCGTTTTCTGCAACTTCGCCTTCAAAAAGTTGCTTGCGCGACCTATCCTGTAGTCTCGCATCATAGGGGCATCACCGTCTTCAAAGCGCCGCTTTATGCCCGCCCTCCGAAGTACGGGGCTTTCAGTGAACGGGACTAGTTTAACATCTTCATCAGGCACGGTGAAGTAAATCAGGCCAAGGCGCGTGTGGCCTCGTTGATCTTCAGGCGGCTGGACGACACGATGGATGGTCGCTTTGTAGAACCCGCCCGAGAGGAATTCCATAGCATCGCCAGCATTAACAACCTGTGATGACAGGAGTTCGTAACTAGGGATACTCATGATACTCAGTTCGCTTACTATTGCGTTTTCGACATGCTTGACCCAGCGCCACTTGCCATCGGGCGAGAGTATCTGTAATGCGGCAACAGGCTGACTCCACAGAAGTGTCATCCCCACGTAGTCTATGGACACCGTTATTTATATAAAAAGACGAATATACCGCGTGATTTTACCGGTATGGCCCTTGAGCCAGACGTTCTTTGACCTCACCTCGTCCTCCTCGGAGCGCGGGAAACTGCGTCGCGTGTTAATCGTACTACAGCCGGAGAGATTGTGCCTCGTACTATTTTACGGTACGTACTATAGAAGTTGGTGAATTAATGATCTCTAGCTTACTCGAGCTAAACCTGTACTCACACCACGTTTCTCCTTCAGCTGACCAGCCAAAAACGTTCACAAATGCATCCTCTGGCAGCTCCATGCCCATGGCCATAAGCCTATATGCACTGTAATCAGCCGTATGAGACATGCTGCAATTCATGAGCCGTACCGAAGAATGGGATAGAGAACGTTGAAGTGATTGAAGTGAGTAAAGCTCTGAATTTCCGGCAAAAAAGGTTGCAAGGCCCTCGGGTGCTGTCTCACATTGACATCACGGTGAACTGAAAATGTCTATCAGCATCACACCGCTGGTCACATCAGAATTCTACGTCACTATTATAATGTTCAATTTGATCCGGGACGTCTCCGTCAACCTGCGATGATCTCCATGAACAGCCGAATGACGAGACGCTGGATTGACCACAAACCCAATACTGTCGGAATTTGTACCCTTGGTATGATCCCGTCTCTCTGATTTTTGATTGATACGCTCGCTTCTCCTCGTCCGACACTTGAGTAAACGGCACATCGCCAATGTCGAAAATCCGCTCGTTCTACAGCAAGACATAAGACGCTCAACGTTTTCTTGGTGACGAGCATGGAACATACCTGAGCTTGAGTCAAGCCGTGATTGATAACATAGAAGAAGCCTTGCACACTGAGGGCATCGCGCACTTGTGTTGCAAGTTCGGCACGACCCTCAGGGGTGCCCAATTTTGAGAAATCAATGAAGGCTAAGTCTGCATACTCCACTGTGATGACAACCGTTGTGTACCCAGTGATGCTGAAGGAGAATAGATACATACATGACTCTTTAGTGAGTGGGGGAGGAACATAGCGAGGGACGGAGGGAAGGGTCAAGGAAGGCATTGTCACTGCAAAACGAGAAAGACAACGACTGCTATCTTTAAGGGACAGTAGCCGCTTCATAGTCCTCTGAGTTTAGTACTCATATGCGAGGATCACGGAGAGCCGCCACTTCGTCCAGGAACATGTCCCACGAGTTCAAGCACAAGATCTTGATGTTCGAAAAAACATGGGCCACAGGTACCTCGAGGCCATTATGAGAAGCCGAGAAATGTATATGAAGTAGACTGCTTTGTGGAGTAGCCACGAAGGAATAGATAGAAGCTTGCAGGAGATAACAATAGAGTGGAGAATAGATGCATGATGTGCCCTGTGTATGTGACGATACGAACATGCCTGTGGTCTGTCTCCCCTTGGAGACGTGGCTTTTAGTACTTCTGAAGCCGAGCGCCACAAGACATCGAGCGCAGACATAGTTGACAGTGCCGATTGCTGCAATATGCAATGATTGATCAAATGGAGCGAAATAGGCGCAGATTGATACAGGGAGTTCTCATGGAGGCTCACATATATTGGCGCGGACACTTGAGAAGCTTCGTACCTAGCTTACAACACAATCGTAGCATTCTGCTTTGAGTCCTCATATCAGAGAGACACCCACATGACCTGGTGGCGACGGCAAATACAACCACACTACCATATTTGCTGACTTCTGAGAAGATGATATGACAGAGAACGTACCCTTGAACCTTAGATACGGGGATTATCCAGAATATAGAGTAGAGGCGGCAGCAGAGAGCAATTTAATGAAATGTGAGTTCGATATGCCACGGCAGATGATTGCAGGGTGCACACAGAAGACTAAGTATCTGTTTGAAAACAGCTGTGGGGAGAAATCAAGAACAACCACGGACAACCACGGGCTGGTCAATGGTTATACACGGACATTCGGAGTACGCGTGGGTTGAGTATATTAGGTTCTGCTCACAGGAGACTGTGATGTCCTCGCGCCTGTCCATGGCTCTTGTGTGAATAGCTCAGGCTGTAAGGTGCTCTTTCTAGACTATATCTCTCCAAGAGATCAGTGTAAAGGGCATATGTGCCGCTGTGACGAGCGATTTACATTGGGATGGATCATTCTCACGGTCACGTGTGGACCCCCTCAGGTCCGCCACTACAATCAAGTAGCTCGTACTTACTTGACTTGTGCATTACATTGACTCCTCATTTCCCGCCGTGATGTCCGACGCTGAGGAAGATGCCGTTCTCAACAACCTTGTTTTCGAAGACGTTGAAGAACAGGAGGAGCATGAGGAGGAACAGGAGAGACCCCGTGGTTCGGCACAGCACGACTACGATGATGAAGAGGAAGACGAGGACGAGGACGAGGACGAGGACGAGGATGAAGAAGACGAAGAAGAGGAGATGGGAGCTGAGCGAGGGAAGAAGAGGCAAAAGGTGTGTGGCTACCATGTCCGAGAAACTTGCTATTTTAACCCCGTGGGCAGCGAACAAAACGTCCTGCAGTGAATCGTTTCCTTGATGTCGAGGCCGAGGTGGACGAGGACGAGGAGGACGAGGAAGATGAGGACGAGTACGCGCGGGGTACGTCTCACTCTCGTGACATGGTATGAGTTCGACCTTACTGTGTTTACAGATGAATTCGTTGTTGGAGGCGAGGTCGAAGAAGACGACCTGGCTCGTCGTGCCGCCGACCACGCACGGTTTGACCGCCGTGAACGCGAATTAGACGACCAAGACCTTGCCAAAATCGCAGAGGATGTCAGCCAGCGGTATAGGCGTACTGCGGTGCGTTATTCGGGCGACATGAGCGATATTCCCCAGCGGCTGCTGATGCCGTCCGTTCACGATGCTAACCTATGGCAAGTCCGCGTGAGGGTATGTACTGTCATTTATCCAGCCTGTGTGCTACTGACTCTTGTACAGCCTGGCAAAGAGCGTGACCTCGTCTTCAGTCTCATGCGCAAGGCTCTTGATCTTGAATACTCCAACCGTCCACTCCAGATTCTGTCGGCATTCCAGCGCGACTCTCTCCCTGGGATGATCTATGTCGAAGCTCGCAGCGCAAAGCAAGTCAGCGAAGCGTGCAATGGCCTGGTTGGTATATACCCTAGCCGCGGTATTGTGCTTGTGCCCATTGAGGAGATGGCAAGCTTGCTCCAGATCAAGAAGCAAGATCTTACTGTAACCCCCGGCAGCTGGGTTCGCATCCGTCGCGGGAAGTATCAAGGTGATCTCGCGCAGGTCATGGACATCACAGAGAACGGGGAGGAGGTCGGTCTCAAGTTTATTCCTCGCATCGACCTCAACCCGAAGGACGACGGCGCGATCGACGCGATGGGAAAGAAGCGGAAGAAGGGTGCCAACGGCGTGTCATCATTCAGCATGCGTCCTCCGCAGCGGTTCTTCAACTACGAGGAAGCCATCAAGGTGTACGGGCGCAAAGCAGTGTCGAAGCGGAACCAGGTGTACGTGTTCCAGAATGACACGTACAAGGACGGCTTTATTGAGAAGGACTTCCGTCTCACTGCTCTCCAACTGGACAATGTCAACCCGACGCTCGATGAGATCACGCGTTTCACGCGCGGGCAAGATGGTGCGGAGAACGAGTCGAACGTCGATCTGTCGATCATTGCCGAGGCGTCGCGAAAAGCCGCCATTTCCGTGCTACAACCCGGTGACCATGTGGAGGTTTTCGAGGGCGAACAAGCCGGTGTGCACGGAACAGTCCACTCAGTCGAGCAAGATATCGTGACCATTGAACCTGTCGGTGTCGACTTCGATGGTCAGCGGATACAGATACCCGCGAGGAGTGTCCGCAAGCGCTTCAAACCGGGAGACCATGTCAAGGTGATGACGGGACAGAACGCGGACGAGACGGGTCTCGTTGTGTCCGTTGTAGACAACGTTGTCACGTTCCTGTCGGATATGTCCATGCAAGAGGTGCGTCCCCTTTGTCACCAGTCGCGTCCCTCTCATGACAAATATGCAGGTGTCCGTATTTTCCAAAGATTTGCGTGAAGCCGCTGAGGTTGGCACGGGCACTAACGTCGTTGGAAACTACGAGTTGCATGACCTCGTTCAATTAGAGTAAGTCTGAGTTATTGAGTGTTACAAGTGCGTATACTGATTTATCACAGCTTGCAAACGGTAGGAGTCATTTTCAAAACAGAGCGAGACTCGTTCCGTGTCCTCGATCAGAATGGTCAAGTCCGCCTCGTCCAACCACATCAAATTTCGATGCGAAGAGATTCTAACAGAGCTATTGCTACCGACTCTGAAGGTCATGAGCTTCGCGTAAATGACAATGTCAAGGAGATCGATGGTGAAGTGAGTGCTGATACCTATGCCTCCACGCAGTAATTGACGTCTATGCAGGGTCGTAAGGGTCGTGTATTGCACACGCATCAATCGTTCTTTGCGTTCTTGCACAATCGCGACTACAACGAGAATGGCGGTGTGTTCGTCACCCGCGCTCGGTCGTTAGTATCGCTCGCCCCCAAGGGCAATGTCATGAAGCTCGGCGCGGCTGACTTATCTAAGATGAATCCCGCGCTGAGCGGAGGTGCCATGGGTGGAATGGTAGGCTCGGGGAACATCGGGCGTGGACCTCGGGACCGCCTGATAGGCGTGACCGTTACCATCGTCAAGGGCCCGCAGAAGGGTTATGTCGGTACTATCAAGGATACGAACGGACCGATTGCGCGTGTAGAGCTCGTCACGAACAACAAGATCATCTCTATTGACAAGAGCAAACTGAAGAGACGCAAGTATGTGCGTCTGCCTTTCCTTCTAATGAGTATGCTAACTTGGACGTAGTCCAAATGGCACACTCGAGGCTCTGGAAAGTGCAATGGGACCTCCGCGTAATTCTTACAATAGCAACGGTCCGAAGACGCCCAACCCGTACGCAGGCAACCGAACACCTTGGGGAGGTGCAGCAACGCGTACGCCGAATCCATACGACAGCAGTCGTACGCCGGCGTGGAACGCGTCTGCGCGTACACCAAACCCGTACGATAACGGAGGGAAGACTCCTGCATGGAACGCGTCTGCGCGCACCCCCAACCCATATGCCGCGGGCAGCCAAACACCCGCATGGAATGCAAGTGCGCGGTCGCCACGGAATCCCTATAACGCACAAGGCGGTACCACACCTCGACCGAACTCTACTTGGGGTGGTGCTACGCCCGCGTGGGGTGCGTCATCACCGAGACGGGAGACCACTAGCGGTGGATGGAATAGCTCAGGAGGATGGGGCGATGCCCTCAGCTGGGTGAGTCTGACAGCGTCCTCGAAGCGAAACGTCGCTGAATCGACATAACAGGGTGAACCAGCTAATGCACAAACACCGGGCGTCGCTTTCACGCCGGGAGCAGATGGGTTTGCAGCCCAGACGCCAGGCGCCTTCGAAGGCCCCTATGAGACTTTCAGGACGCCAGGCGCGATGTTTAACCCTATGGCTTCTGCCCCTACACCAGCTCCCCAGACTACGGGTATTTCTCACTCCAATGCGGGCGCTTATGGTCAGTTATCCTACACGTATTCAGGAATATCCATCTTAATAATCTACCTATAGAATTGTCTGAGAGATGGTTGCTCGACTCTGAAATTGTGGATCAGGTTCGCGGCATCGCAGTGAAGATTCAGGGCTCTTCAAGCAAATGGTACAACGGCCAGTATGAGGCAAAAACTGGTGTCGTCCTATCCATCCTTAATACCCACAACGAGCAATTTGGCACAACCGCAACGGTCAAATTTGATGAGCCGCTTGATCCATCGCAATCCACGCTGCAAGTGCCTGTCGATGTCCTAATGCCTGTTCACCCCTTAAAGTCGAAGGATGAAGTCATGATTCTGTACGGCGCTCATAAGGGCCAGCTTGCAACAGTTGGCTTGATTGAGCCGACTGGCATGATGATTGTCACGACACAGTCGTATTTGGTAGAGGAGATTCACGCGGATAGGTTGGTGGTGGTACGCAAAGATATATGATAATTTCTGCTAGTCTATCGATTGTTGTATTAATGTCTGCATTTGCTCTCGGCGCTGTCTCAATCGCGATGTATTTTTAAACCCCTCTCATTTTGAGGCTTGCTTAACGGCTTTGCTGTCATATCCGCCATACGACGCCCCGAGACTATTGGATTGACGTATGGAGCGCGGACAATGATCGCGGACGTCAAGCGCCCCGATCGGGGAATCAGAATTCGACACTGATATTGTATCTTATTGCTGTCTATTTTGTTTCGCAGCTCATCTGTCCCAGCTTATCCGGCTGACTAGGTCTTCTCTCGGCTAGCCCTTCCATCGTGATCTCGGCATGGTTAGAGTCGAAGGAATAATGTAGGTTCTCCACTATACTATCGTCAAACCTAGTTACGTCTTCATCTCCGACAGGGATCCGTAACAAGTCACTGGATGTACGTGTCAAACAAATATGGAGGATACGTAAGTGTCAATCTGCTTAGATACCAACCTCGATATGAATCGTGTAGCTACATATCCTCGCCAAATTTCCTCCCATTGGTGCCAGGTGACATCACGAACTACTTCTATCCTGATTTTGTGCATCTCATAACCTCTGGCTGGTGAATCATTTACTGAACTTGGTAACTACGCACTATGTTGTATGCATAGCAGCCCTGCTATCCCACATGATAGGCGTAGTCTCATCTTCTGAATACTTCTCTGTTGATCTCACCCTCGTGTATATTCCTGGGCTTATCGTGACGGCCACAGGTCCTCCGCACCTCTGGATCACTCCATGGGTTCTTGCATTCAAGCTCGCGGTGGTTTTCGGTGAACTAAAGAACCGATATCCCGCTCCGCGTATATAAGTGCGGAAGCACAGGGAGCCCCGATGCCTCCCAGTGACCCTCAGAGATAGCGATTACTGTCCTCGTCATCTCTCAACACAATGCCGTCCTTGACCCTGCCTCCAGTTCCCCGTTATGTTCCTCCTGCAGTTACTAAGGAGTCACGTATGTGATTGCCCGTCTCCGCTTTACCAAATGACATATGAAATCTCTTCCGCAGTGGAATATGCCGACCTTGCCTTCATCGACCTATCTAAAATGGACACACCTGAGGGTCGCGCTGAACTCACAGCCGAAGTGCGCAATGCCCTCAATGTGCAAGGCTTCTTCTACGTTATCAATCACGGTTTGACACAAGCTGAGGCGAGTGTCATGATTGTCATATGTAGGATGTAGATTATTTCACGTCGGTCACCATAGAACGAGCGGATGTTCGACATCGGCGATGTGCCCTTCTCTCAAGTGTCAGAGGAGGAGAAACTGGCTTACCAAGGAAACGTCAAAGAAACGGGCTCGTACCTCGGATACAAACTGCGGCAGTATTGGGTGTGTCTGATCACTCTCAGATTGTGTTCTGTCTCGTCTGACTGCCATCCACAGGTTGACGCGGATGTCGCAGACCAGATTGAACATTACAACAGTAGGCCTAATACCCCTTCGCGCGAGCGACTTGTTACTTAAATCCTTGTTCCAGTCCATCGTGATGTCAATAAGAAACAGCATCCGAAGGCTGTACGGCCTTTCCTCCCCGAACTTAGTAAATTCGCTCGTTTCAATCACTTCAATGTTCTGCACCCCCTCCTTCGGTATGTACGAGAAGCTATGAGTCGTTTCATGCGGCTCACCATAACTTGTATAGCCTGATGGCAGCTGGCATGGAGCTGCCAGAAGATACATTCACGAATATATTTGGCTATTTAGCGGAAGGTGAAACGTGGCGTGAGTCAAGTTTATCGCGAGTCTATTTTGTCATACCCCACAGATGCTGACTACTTGGCAATAGTGCGATCTATGAAATAGTACGAAGTCCTGTGAATGCCATCGCCTGCGCTTCTAACCTGACTATGTAGTTTCCCTCGCTCCGAGGCGGACGAGGCGAAGGCGAAGAATGTCTGGCTGAAGGGTCATACAGGTGACGAGACCTCGCATATCGCTGGTGTACATCTGTCACTGACTGCCACGGTAGACTACGTGGGCTTGACCCTTCTATGGAGCCAACCCATTTCTGCGTTGCAAATCCTTTGCCACGATGGGCAGTGGCGATGGGTCAAGCACGTGGAGAACGCTATAGTATGTGAACCACAGTAACAAACATATCCCTTCCTTAGCTCTTTGCGTCTTCACAGGTTGTCAATGCTGGCGAGGCCATGGAGTTCCTCTCCGGAGGATACTACAAGGGGACTATTCATCGCGTCGTCCAGCCTCCCGAGGATCAACGGGGCTACTCTCGTCTCGGCCTGATTTACTTCACCCTTCCAGATGACGATGTCAAGCTAGTCCCTTTCTCCAAAAGCCCCGTGCTGCAAAGAGAGGGCATCAAGCGACGCTTCGAAGATGCTGAAGCGCCTACGATGCGGGAATGGAGGAAGGGACGCGCGAGCAGATTCCTCAGATCGAAGTTGCAAAAAGACGAAAATGGGATCGAAAAGGATATCATCAATGGCATCACAGTAAAATTCTACAACTGAACACAGCGGCGTCTCATATCTCTTCTAGTCCATAAAACGTTGTAAGCGCACCTTGTAATCTGCAGTATGTTGAGCGGAATGTGGGACGATCATCCGCTAACGGCGATGACGTATATAAACAGATGACCAGAATCAAACTATGCTTTCTTTACTCTGTCGAATACGGATGCTACATTTACAAAATTGTTATACCGTCCAGTTTCTACTCCATTCCATTCATTTCCGTCCCTCTGCTTATGTGATGACAGTAGGCTTGTCACGGCCCAGGAACTCCTTCAACTTCGTGAGCTCGAGCGCAACCTCGATGAGACCGCTCAGGCCTTCCGTCGTTGGCTTGGCGAGCTCCGCCGCACCCTTGTCCGCCGCAACATACCGCTCTACGTACATACGCACCGTCGCGCCTTGGCTACCAGTGCCGCTCAGTCGGAAGACGACACGGCTACCGTCATCGAAGCGCACGACCTGTCCCTGGTTCTTCGACACGCTGGCGTCGATCGGGTCCGTGTAGTCGAAGTTGTACGCGTCCTTGACGATGAACGTCTGCCCAGTAGACTTGGACGTGTGCTTCGTTCCTGCGAGGTCGCCCGTCTTGATGTGCTCGTCGAGCAGGTCAACGAGCTTCTGCGCGCCGTCCGAGGAAACCTCTTCGTAGTCGTAACGCGAGAAGAACGAGCGGCCGTACACCTCGTAATGTTGCTGGAGCAACTCGTTGATGCCGATGAGCTTGTTCGGCGACTGCTTGTTGGCGTACGCCAAGATGTTGAGCCAGGCTATCTGCACGTTAGCGCACGTTCTCCGGGCAGAGCGGAACGAACTTACCGACGACAGCCCAGACGCCGTCCTTCTCCCGGATGTGGTCCGAACCTGTACCGAACGACTCCTCACCGCAGATCGATAGTCGGCCTGCATCCATTAGGTTTCCGAAGAACTTCCACCCTGGCGGTGACACATCAGCACCATATCCCCGCGATGCCCTGAGGATCTGTCGTACCTGTAGGCACGACGTGGCATTCCAGGCCCTTCTTCTTCGCGACGTAGTCGATCTGGGCACTCGTAGGCATACTGCGTGCGAGGCCCTTGACGCCGCCCTTTTTGAAGTACGGGATCGCCTCCGCTGCCCAGTCGGCGATGATTGCGACACTGTCACTCGGTGTCACGAATGCGCCTTTGCCATAGATCATGTTGCGGTCGCCATCGCCGTCGCTCGCAGCACCGAAAGGGATGTTCTCGCGCTCAACACGCTCAACGAGGTCATGCGCGTATGTCAGGTTGGGATCCGGGTGTCCTCCGCCAAAGTCAGGCAGGGGCTTATCGTTCTGTACGGACGATGCCGGTAGTCCCAGGGTGTCGACGAAGATCGCACGTCCGTATGGTCCCGTTACGCCGTGAAGACCATCGAAGAGCACGCGGAACGAGTCGGCGCGCTCGAGCAAGAATTGCTTGATGAGTGGGAAGTCAAAGATCGACTCGAGGAGTTCGAGGTAGTCCTTCACTGAGTCGATGACCTCGACCTTCGCAGGTCCGAAAGAGAATGTGCCCGTCTTGGATAGGTCAAGGTCCGGCAGATCGATCAGCTTGTAGCTCGAAATTGTCTTACTCTTCTCGTAGATCTTGTTCGTCACGTTCTCTGGCGCGGGGCCGCCATTTGACACGTTGTACTTGATACCAAAGTCGTTGTTGGGTCCACCGGGATTGTGGCTCGCGGTGAGGAGAATACCACCGTTTGCCTTATACTTTCGGATGACGTTCGACGCGGCAGGAGTAGACAGGATAACGTCCTGGCCAACAATGAACTTCGCGACGCCGTTGGCTGCACCGATCTTCAAGATGGCCTGCGCTGTCTCAGGCGAGTAGTAGCGACCATCACCGCCGATAACAAGCGTCGCGCCTTTCGGTTCGATTGAGTCGAAGATGGCTTGAACAAAGTTCTCCGTGTAATGCTATATGGATTCTCTGATGAGCGATCGCGGTAGATAAGAGGGGGGAATCGCATACCTCCTGCTGGAACACCTTTACCCTACCAAGTCCATCAGTATCGTTGTATTGGAAACAAGAGCATCCAGAAGACATGCAGCGAGGAGGGGACGCCCACCAGCTGCACTTCATGTGCTCACAAGCCTTGTGCCCATTCTAATCCTGAAGCTCGCCATGAGAGCATAGCATTGGACAGAATGGGCGCGAGACTATCGAGATCACGGCATTCATGCATACCACTCTGTGGACTCGATTGTTCAGTCCCCTCACTTCGTTCCTCGCTCCATCCTCTAAGCTTGAAATGGCTCTCAAACACGTTTCGTGCATACCCCCTCCTTGCGTCCCCGCAATCATATTGCCGACCCGACAAAACGCGTCTTTCCCCCCTCCTCAATCTCGACAAGATTTCAGTGCAGACTCACCTCTTTCTGAGACCTGATGTGCCCGGCTTTTGGCCATCGTAGGGCTTTGTCTGGATCTCCTTGATCTGGTACGACATCGATGGGGGTGCTGGAACTTGGCAGAGCACTTCAGCCTGGCCTTATATCGACTCCTGGACCACTTTCGATCACGTGACCGCATAGATATGACGACGGTTATTACCCAGCCTGTCGGGTCAAAATTTCTCTACTCGTCAAGCGACAGGCATCAACGGCGAAATGACTCGCGACAAACGAAACTCAAGGGCCACTGTGTTGGGAAACTTGGCGTATCGATGAATGCTGCACGTTCATGATTTACACGAGGATCGGCAACCGCACAACAAGCATAATCGTGACTGAAATCACCCCCACAGCCTATCTGCGAGCCTATACTACCAGAAGCCTTTCGGAGACTTCGCCACGCGCGCGAAAGTATCGATAGAAGGCAGCCACTCTACCCGTGCTCATCTTTTACGTCCGAACTACAAGGAACTGCTCTGGAACCTCCGGGTTTTCGTACGATCCGAGCCGCACATCGACGCCAACGGAGTGTACCACACGCTCGACCTAGAAATTGAGGCATGGTGAGAATCATCCTCTTATATAGCTCGGCGGACGCAACATACTTGTAGTACGCGCGTGTTGTACCCGAACTGCCTGAGGTTAGGGCCGCATTGCTTCACGATCTCCAGGATACGTTCACGCGCGAGCACCGGGATGTCTTCGGAGCCCAAATCCAGAGGGCGGTTTATGTGCACCGAGCGCAGGTTGCGGGCCAGAGCCAGAGCGGGCCCGATCGCTTCCTAGGCGCGCCGAGAAACACATGTGTGAATACGTTCCGCACGGGGAGGAAACGTATGTCAACGTACGAGTTTGTGCTGATCGACCACGATAAATAGCTGCTCCAACTGTACACATCGCCGGCATATATCCTCGATCGCAGCCACACTCATGCGCATGCGATGGACGGAGAAACGGCGCAGACGAGAGCCATGTATATCAACGATCTGCGCACAAAATGCATCATTCAATGTGTTGCCCACTGTTCCCCCCGTAGTCGAAACATGAAATCGCTCTAGTGGAGCAGGCTTTAAAAGCTCAACGACGTCCACTTCCCAGGTTGGTGACAAGTGAGCGCTGATGGTGAGAGTAATTGATTGCAGCCGGTTCATCGTGCCTGATCGGGTACACGTCTGGCTAAATTCTCTCATGTCCTGACGCAAGGTCATGAACAACGCCCGCAGAATACAAGTGTGAACATACGAATTGAGGGGAAACACCCTCTAAACCCAATCCTCGCAGGCCGATGACATTCTGGGACAAGAGGGCAACAAGTCCGCGATCGGTGACTTTGATACAGTTGACGAAGTACAGGTGCTCGAGATTCGGCAAGAAGGGCACAAGCGACTCAAGAAGACCGTCGTTTACAACCGTACCTGTCTGCAGAATGCTATACAATTCAACATCGAACTCATCGAAGCCAACGACTGACCTTGCAGATGAGACTTAGATGGCGCACAGTAATTCCTGTATTTTGCAACCACGTAGGAAGTGTCTCAATTACCGATGCACTAGGCATAATGAGGGAGATGCGGCGCAGGCTGTGGAATTTGGTCAGCAGCCAGGGTTTATAGTTCCCCTCGTTGTGACCATTGATTTCTAGCTCTTGTAACGCCGGGCACTGCTGCAAGGCCTCCAGTATGTTGGTCGTCAAGGAGCCGTCTCGAGTCCATGTGCAAACACGTAGGTTCCTACAATTACGTATGCCGACAAGGCATATGTTCTCAACTGTCTCATAATCAGCCGCGTTCAATGCTTTGGGGAAATCCCGGATTTCTACTAAAAGGGTCAGCTCGGCGCACTATCGAGCACGAGAGATACGTGGATAGTGAACTCACCAAGCTGATAGACGTGTTGAGCGAGATGCGGATGTTCGGCTAACGTGGTGAATAGTTTGATCACCTCGATCCGAAAGTTAGTGGACGTGAAGACCCCGGCAATACATTCGCAAGGACGCGAATACGGTGCACATCGTATATATAAATGATGACGTACCCTTAGTTTCGCCTCTTTGTGCCACGCATAGACAAAGACGCGCTTGTACAAATGCGAGATCGCGAAGTCATAGAACGTCCTGTTTACCAGACACACCGCGGCTATGTGACTGGGCCGCACGAGATGCTGTATTATTAGCGGGAGAAGCTCGAGCGGGAGGTCAAGAAAGGCAACCATATGTATGTTATGAGTGTAAAGGTGTGGGAGGACATGCGGAAGAACGAAAGGATGAATCGGTCGGATACAGTCAGATTCCATCCCAGGATCACATCACGTGGCCTTCGATCGCGTCGCGATCATGTATTGCCATCGACGCGTCGCGACGCGTGCTCAGCAGGGCAGACACGAGCGCCGACAACCTTTGATGTCTGCTCAGACATCTGACACAATTTCGCGTCCAAAAATGGCATGGGAACCACCCCACCTATTACCGATAAACGAACAAGGCGCCACGATTTACATCTCAGGATCGCATACTGGCCAAGGTCAATGAGTCTGCGAATACACAGACACGGGCGGTCACCGTTAGCTTATAAGAGGCAGTCGTGTCGTACCCTCAGCGCATCTCTAATCATGAGGTATTTGCTGGCATTGTACTAGTCATGTGCTATATGGATTCTACCTGGGTTCGGGTGTCATAAAACTGTCATGTGCTTGGGCGACAGTTAAGTGATGTGAGCGCGAATCATTAGACAAGTGGCACTCAAAAGTCCCAACGCGTATTATCTCCGCCCCCTTCTCTTTCCTTCCTTCAGGTCAATCACTCTTTTTCACCGTCACCACACACCATTACGCATGTCCTTGCGCATTGACGAGTTCACGGCCAGGCGCCTTGTATGGGACACTCCATTGGCCGTCGATGTAGTCATCGCTCGCCTCAACGAGGAATTAAACAAGGAAAAGGGAGGCCTGAAGATGATCCAGCTGCTCAGGACTGCAAAGAACAGGGAGGAGCTCGAGCAGGGCGTGCAGGAGATGTCTGGAGGGAAGGACTTCGTGTACGTACCCCTTGTCACAGCATCTGTCTCACACATCAATGTGATTCTCAGCGAGTTCATCTCCGCGCCCTATCACAATTGGAGGAACGCCTACAATGGCGCGACAGACGCACCAAAGGCCATCCAGTATATCTTCGGGAACCCCATCTTCGCGGAGAATATAATGAAGCACGACTCACTTGCCGCACTGAACATTCCCCTTCGGCTACTTGTGACCGAGAGAGCAGATCGGACGGGCACGCAGGTGGTGTACCTACAGCCTTCTACGATCATCGCCATCCCGGTCGACGGCAATGTCAACACAGAAGTCATGGCCGCTGCGAAAATTCTGGATGCGAAGGTGGAAAAGATGGTTCGCAATATAACAGCCGTGTAACGAGAGGAGAAAGATTGATCGGATAAAACGATATTCTGTGAGGGGTCGCAGTGTGACGTACGTGAGGTGTCCGTGATGTATGCGTCTACGTGATAGAACGAGTGTGTCTGACGGTCTAGCCGATCATAACCGGATTCATGAGAGAGGTGCTTCAAAGGGCCGTTGGTCTAGGTGCAGGAAATGAAGGAGCGCAAACGATGGAAACCCAATCCACGGAGGATCCGTACGATTAGTATGCGAGGGCGTGTAGTCCGTTTTGGCCACCTCTCGTTACCGCTGCTAGGTAATTCGCAAGACGGTGGCTGTCTGCCGCGGGCATTCATTCGGTGTACCATGGGTGCATCATGTATCAGGAGAAGCGATTTTTCCTAACGGAACCGGGGAGTGAGGAATCATCAACAACGCGCACCACTCTGGACAATAACACAGACGAAGCGACACAACTCACAATTTTGGTGTCTCGGTCTATTGGTGGCGGTAGCTCATCCACCGCCAGATTCTCCAGCACGCCATGATACTGTGCCTCCGAGACAGACTCCTCAGGCATAGAAAGCCTGCGCAAGAATGTCGCGTTCGCCTGCGAATACACTCGGGCCCGTTGCCAATTCGGGACGCTCGAGCGGAGGCCAGGATATGAGTGCTGTTTGAGATGCTGTCGCAGCTGAGTACAAAGACCTGGTAAATGGAGGGGGTGCTCCCTTGATAGCAGAGCCGCGCGGACGAGTATGAAAGAGAATGAGGGCCATGGAGGGCGCAGGATGATCCGCCCGGCGTCGCCCAGTGGAGCTCGCAGACGACTGCGCGTGTGAGGATGTCTACACGCCGTCGATGAGCTGCGTCGTGCGGTGGGGCGGGTCTGTGTGCCCCTTTGACGCCGCTCCGTGCTGGCCTTTCTCTGCATGTCGCGCGGATGCTACGGGGTGCACTGCTTGCAGGATGGACTCAGCTGAACGGCGACTGACATAAATTCCATGTCGGCCTGGGTCAGCCTGGGAACAGCCGTGCCAAATGCCCCAACATGGTCAGCAGACACCCTCTCGTGATTGACTTCGCCTCGGCTAATCATGAAGGTTCAGTTAGCGCGCAAAGCCGAAGGCAAATAAGCGCAGCGTTTACGCGTCGATAGGCGACGCGCTACACGTGACACGTGAACTTGCGCACGAGACCCCACAGCAGCCAATCACGGCTCACATTGAATTGCTCGCTTCTGCGCTGACAGATGCACTGCGATGTCGTGGTCCATAATAGAGAGTTGCTTAACTTGTTCAAGTTCCTAAACACGCCCTGAAAGCTAATTATGAAACAGATTGCAGAACAGATTTCGTGGAGCATGTGTATAAAATCGCTTCCGCTAAGTTAGATGCAAAGTGGCGCTGAAAGCTTCTGCGGAGTAGGCCGTCTGCGTCTCATATCACCGATCAATATTCCTTCGGCTCAAGAGTGAATTTGACTACGTGGACAAAAGGGATAAATACGATTCTGCAGACACATGCTACCAGTACAAGTACAAATGTATATAGAGTTCCGTAGGAAATAAACCTAAACGTATCGCGACGATGATACCGATACAACACCCCGCACACAAATACACAGCAGTACTTGCCTCACCAGCAGCACAATATCATCAGCACATCAGGATCAAACCAACCCCATGATTGCCCCGACGTCAAAGGTCCGGCCGTTCACCTCCTCGCAACCAAAAGCCCCAGCCCTAACCCCGCACAAAATACGCCTACAAGCGCCAGACCGAGCCCAAAACCGAGCCCTGCGCCTGTCTTCACTTGTGCCTCCTCCTTCTCCACATTCGCGCACCCCATATACGGAGCCATACCCACGCCGAGCGAGTGTGCAATTCGCGCGCGGAGCGGGCCGAGCAGGGATAGCGAGAACGCCACGAGAGATCCGACGTGTAGTGGATCGAACGCAGGAGGCACGCAGGGGCGATATTTCCGGTCAACTTGCGAATCCGTGAAGGCAGCTGGCCGGCTCTCGTAAAATTCGCGGTTGAATCTCGGTTGCGTGGGGGGTACCGCGATGTCCGCGCGCTTCCGCCTTTGCAGGCCCGCAGCGATGTCCTGCGATAATGTGCCCTCCCATTGTGCTTCCCATTGCGCCTTGTCCCAGGTATTCTTACCCTTGTTCGCGCTCGCTTTCGGACCAGATGCCCTGATAGTACCACCACTGCTCGCGCTGATCCGCGCCACGGCGCGCTCGACCTCGCGCCAGCGTAGGAATCGCGCGGATCCCTCGGCACGCAGATGCGCGATCGTCTCGGGCGTGCGGAACAGGCCCCCACGCAGGACTTCAGGAGACGAGGGGCGGAACGCGGAAAGGGGGGCAGCAAGGATTGGTGAGCTTGGGCCGGCAGGGTATACAGGCGAGTCATTGGCGGACGATCGGCCGGAGAAGGGGTATGATGTGTATTTGTAGGTATATGACGGGTAAGCTGGCTGCCCGGGAAGAGGCGGAATGACAATCAGCGGGATATGAGGGCTCAGAGCGTCCAGGAGCGCCTTCTCGGTCGCGTTGGGGGCTGGAATGTGCAGGTGAGCTCGAGCCACGGACCAAGTGAGTGCGAGAAACGGAGGCTCTACAAATACATTGGGTTGCCAATCGTAGTGATCTGCGCGGCTCCCGGCTAGGCCGGCGTATTTGTGTATGGTCTAGAATAATACGCCCGCCAAATCGGCTTGTCATTACGACACACGTTCGAATGGAGACAGATGCCAGCAACAAATATCCAATCGAGATCTGGTACAGAAAGACTTACATGACGTCAATAGAAGAATCATTGCCGTATACAATGGCGACGACGAGGATGAAAGAAGGTTCGCGAGCACTGCGCTCGGTGCATACTCTGGGTTGAGAGCCTCCAGCACTTGATAAAACGGCGCATGCACGATCGGTAGCGTGCGGTCTACAATCATCTGCACCTGCACACAGAGTCTATGAGCATACCAATCGCGCACACCGAGATACGGAAAGCGCGACGCACATCGTCTGATGAGTCATATCCAGAAAGCTCCACGATTTCCACGTTGCGCGCAGGCTCGGTGCATTCAAGCCCGTGCGCGTCCCGTTGCTCGACCCAGGCCGTCGAGGCGCGTAGCACGGACGCCCGCTCCGCGCTGCCTGTGTCTGCGAGCAGCTCCTCCCAGGAGCCTTGCTCAACAATATCATCGTTGTCTTCGATCAGAGATGCTACGAGCGCCGCGGTGGACGAAGCCGCACGCCGGGGCGCAAGAATAAGCAGGCGTAAGTCCCCAAGTGTCTGGCCGTATGGCGTCGGTCGGGGTGCGGGCGCAGGTAGCGTCAAAGAGGGTATTACGAGTCCGCTAGTTGAATCGTGCAAGTCGTGATCGTACCCAGCGTCAGAGCGCGACTCCGGATGTGAATGCGGGGGACTACCGGGGCCAGAGGAAAACAGAAACGACGAGGACACTGAGGGAAAAGAAGACACGGAATCACTTGGTGATGGCAACCCGCTGTGCGGCGAAGGCGGGCGGGCCCAGTCCTCCTCTCCTGCGATTGCGCCTGAGGTAGCGAGCACGAAAGTATCCAGACGAGGGAGACCACGAATGGTAGACACGCTCGTGCTTGTATCCTGCTCCATTTCTGTAGATGTAGACCAGCAGAGAACGTGGGGGAAGAGAATGAAGTCCTTAACTGCACCCTAATTGAAGCGTGAACGTGGACGTTCAAGTACAAGGGCGTGCTGAAGGGATGGAGCTGCACGAGATAGGAGATAACCACGTGGCTGTCCGGATCGATCGTTTCAGGCCCTCGAAGCTGAGAACCATTGAGCTCTCGCATAACGTACGAGTCGGCTACATTCTTGTTCACATACTATCGTGGGCCCATCAGGTCGGACGGTGTCTCCTGTAATCCTCAGCATGAGCTGAAGTTGAACATGTTCTGGACGAAACTTGCAATGTACTGGTAAACTCGGCAGCGGACAGTGCACGATCCAAGTCTCATTATATATCGAAGGACATCAAAAATGGGAATGCGTAAGTGCTTCGCTATCTTCCCATCCGCAAGAGCATAACTTCTGATGACGGTCCACACGCCCCTTCCCAATGGCGCGACTTGCCCAGCCCGGCCTCTCAAGGGCTCGTTACTGTCCGGATCAGCTTCTCCACCTTCGCATCGAGAGCTTCCGCAGCGGCCTTCAGGTCTTCGTTGACCTCGCCGTCGACTGGAACCGCGACAATCGTCGAAGGTTGCAAATACACAAGCTGTGTCCCGCTCCGATCCGCCTTCTCGGTCACCAGTAGCCGGAGGGGGACGTTCAGCGCGGTGAAGATGTCGTGCTTCGCCATCGTTTCCGCGACAAGCGGGTTCCCGAAGATGTACTGGAACGTCTTTGGCGCATCCGTTGTGCCGTAATACGCATTGCGCCAGCCGTGGAAGGATGCGCGGATGAAGGTCCTGTCAGCCATAAGTAAGCTCTATGTGAATGTGAGGTGAATTTGAGAGGCGACGCGTACGCGAAATCCTTCCCATTGGTCATATTCGTCATACCCTGCTCGAGATCTTCTCGAGTCTTGGCGCCTCTGAGCAGTGCGATCATGTTTGGACCCGACTTGTCCAAGCTCAGCTGCTCGTCCAAGCGCGCTGCTACTGTATCAAACGGTAGTGAGGTTTCGTACACAAGCCGCTTGGCTGTGAATTCGTCGACGCGGAGAGACATAATGTGCGAGTGCTATTCGATGAGTTCCGATCGGCGAAAGAAGTTGGATGGCGTCTTGCAGATCGTCCTCTGGCTGTCTTATAGGCATCATGATGCCCGAGCGCCGATAACATCTCATCAGTAACTAGTTGCCCACGCGCCAGGCCACCTCTGTTTAGGCAATGGTGACAGACGTCGACCCACTAGAATACACGTCTTCGCATTCCATGCCATAGCGTTGCAATATGGGTCGGGATCCTCTGTCAGCCCGACGACTCCGGGTGCCCGAGAGTTTCCCGAAGTCTATTTATGATAGAGTGCTAGCTAGTTACGTATATTCTTGAGACATGATGCAAAGCAGCGCCAGAGTTATCATCCGGGCCAGAAAGGGAGGTGGAACCGCTGAAGTGGCAGCCGCCGACTCGATACGCACCAAGTGCTTGACACTAGTACTGGCAGAGACATCGTCCACCTCGCACATCCTTTATAGTCTGTCCCGAGCATACTGAGTGGAATGGTTGGTTGGTCAAATATAGCGAGAAATAATATGCATGTGGTGAAGAGGAGGAAGGCATCTGGAGGCAATATCGTCCGGCATCTGCCGAGGCCCGCTTCAAATTCCTCGTCAAATTCGACCGGTCTCTTCACCACGATCACCACTGACTCTTCCTCATGAACTCAATGATTTTGCAGTCAGTTCACAGTTAGCTTAAGTCATGAAACGCGGTTTATTCCGGCCCCTCTATCAGATTCCGAGTCGCTGGCTGGCACGAGGTCGTGTGGTCATGAGATTGTTCCATGGTTCAAAGTCCTTGCATGTTCCCACATGACGAGAAGGCCCCCAGAGGCATGTGACTGTTACGCGATTTGTACACGGTTTGGCGTATCGCTGAACGCATCTCGTCGCAAGCAACCTGAAGGTACTGTCAGACAACGATGAAGGCTATACAGTATTATGGACCTGGAGATATTCGCCTTGACGACGTCCCTGAACCGATGCCCGAAGCGGGGCAAGTCAAGTTGAAGGTGCGCTGTGTAGTAGTTATGGACAGGGACAGTGCCCTCATTCATATTTAGGTCGCTTGGTGAGCATTGCCCGCTGCTCGCCGTCCAATCGCTTATGTTCCACGCTGCCACAGGAACGGAAGTGGGTGATTACTATGTCGACCGCAAACGCCTCTAAATGATGGAACGTAGTATGCGGCTCGGACGTGCATTCATACTTTGCGTTCTTGCCGCCCTCGCCCACGCTTACAGACGTTCACCCGGTCACGAAGGAGAGATTGCCGGTTGTGATGGGACATGAGTGCGTATTCCTCATACTGTTCCCTCCAACTCACAGTGCGCATAACGCTCCTGCAGGTTCTCCGGAACCATTGTAGCGCTTGGGCCGGGAGTTGACACCGAGAGGCTGTCCGTCGGGAAGAATGTCGTTATGTGAGAAGCAGTCTAATTCTGCACTGGGGTGCAAGTGCCTTACGATCAAGCAGCGAACCACTCATCTCTTGCATGGAACCGACGTGCAAGCCGTGCTCTGCGGGGACCAGAAACATTTGTCCGCTCGCTACGTTCATCGTACGTATTCTCGTGGGATACCTTTTACCCGGGATCTCACAGACTTCGGCATCGGCACCGTCAGGGAATCGGTGGATGGGGTGGTGGCCTTGCAGAGTACATTGCGATCAAGCAGGAGTTCGTTCATGTTCTTCCGGATGGCATCTCTCGTGAGTGACGTTATGTTCCATCACATCAGTGGCCCTAATCTCGCATAGTGGAGATCGGTGCCCTGATAGAGCCGTTGTCCGTGGCATGGCACGCTGTCAAGATATCGAAATTGCATAAAGGAAACAGCGCCCTCATCATTGGGGCAGGGCCGGTACGTACTACATTTACATATCGGTTAGACCCTCGCACCTGATCACTCTGGGATGCATCGAATGTCTCACAGGTCGGCCTTCTTGTCCTCCTCGTTCTGCGGTAAGTTTACTCCGCACGGAACGCATCACGGCTTAATCTGAGATGTCTTCTGAACCTTTAGCGCATTCGGGGCATCTTGGGTCGGGATCTCGGAGCCCGCGGCGCGCCGTCGCGAGACAGCGCTAAAGCTTTCTGCCTCGGCCTTGTTCGACCCCCTGTCAAGCGACGTGGCTGCCGAAACGTTCAAGGCGACAGGCGGCCTCGGCGCAGATGTCGTATACGACTGCGCAGGCACGCAGGCGACCTTTGATGCAGCGCTCAAGGCGGCACGGCCGAGGGGCACGGTCGTGCAGGTCGCGGTGTGGGACAAGTCGCCGACGCTGGACATCATGACGCTCCAGCGGAAGGAGCTATTTCTCACATGTAAAGCCCACCCTCGCTTGAACGCTTGCAGCGAGTCTGACCAGAATGATAGCGAGCCAGGGCTACGACCGGGAGCATCCAGAGATATTGCAGGCCGTGGCGGACGGGAAGTTTCTCTTACTCGGCGATCTCATTACCAAGAAGATCCCGCTGGAAGAACTGATGACAGGCGGCATTAAAGTGCTAGCTGAAGACAAAGATTCGCAAAGTGAGTGCGGGCGATAGCAAGGTGTCTCGTGGCTGACTGCCCTGTCGCTGCCTTCCTAGTCAAGATTCTCGTACATCCGTGAACGCAGTGGACGGGTGTGTTGTGGTCAGAGTACTAGTGACAGACTCGTCATGCTCAATTGGGTGGAGAAGCTCTTGACAAGTGGCAAGATGAACAGGTTAAGTACGTAGGCACACGTAGGCACCAGGGTTAGGAACCTGATCGGGTGCCTGTCAGTGATAGAGTGGCGGACCGAGGTCTCGATCCCGAGTCTCCGATCATCCAGATCCGATCGTTGGATATATGTACCCTCCGCAAACATTCAACGTTGAATGTTGAACATTCCACTGTCCTGCATTGTACACGTACAAGGCCTTTCGGCTCGACATAAGGTCTAGCATTATGGTTTTTTTTACCCGCGACGGCATTCTATACAGCGTAACCGCCGGCAACCCACCCAGCACGCCATGCAGACAGGGCCGCCGTCCGCGAGAACAAAGCAGCCGTCCCGTGCCGCTTCGGGGCAAAAATACGAGATAAGGGATTCACAGTCGATATATGGCAGCCTTGCATTGTCCTCGAGGCTTAAGGTGAAGTGGACAGCTGACTCCGCCAGTTCCGGAGGGATGCTATGATCTCTTCCCGCTTGACCCTTTTGTCTGCTCTAGCTGCAGTCCTTGGTGTGTACTTAGCGGTGTCTAGCGGCGGGCACATCCCTTTTCTCGGTATGTATGCCTACCCAGACTTGTACGAGGCGACAATCGAGGAGCTGCAGGAGGGGCTCAAGAAGCGACGCTTCACTAGCGTTGATCTCGTCAAGGTGAGTTCGGCGAGCGTTCTCTGTCGAAACATCGAAGTGTTAACCCAAGGAAGGCGTACCTCGCCAGAATCGACGAAGTCAACATCAAGGGCCCAGGGCTGCGCGCTATCATTGAGACAAATCCCAATGCGCTCAAGCAGGCAGCAGAGCTAGATGAAGAGCGGAGGTCCAAGGGAGCACGCGGACCGCTGCATGGGATCCCCATCCTACTGAAGGACAACATCGCCACTTTGCACAGCGAAGGTGCGTGTTCTTCCTCTGCCAGTCTGCACTGCACTCCTAACTGGCTCCAGGCATGAACACAACCGCGGGCTCATACGCCCTCCACGGCTCTGTCGTCCCTGACGACGCCACTGTGTCTGCCAAGCTGCGAGCTGCCGGAGCGATCCTCCTCGGCAAGGCGAGCCTCTCCGAGTGGGCACATTGGCGCGGCAAGATCCCCTCCGGCTTCTGCGGCCTTGCGGGACAGTGCACGAACCCGTATGTACCGCTGGGGAACCCGTCCGGGTCGAGCTCTGGTAGCGGCGTCGCAATGGCGATCGGGCTCGCTGCGGGGTCGCTCGGGTCCGAGACGGACGGGTCGATCATCTCGCCCAGCAGTCACAACAACATCGTGGGCATCAAGCCGACCGTGGGGCTCACATCGCGCGCGGGCGGTGCGTTGTCTGCACACATGCTGGTGTCTTACGCTGACAATTGCATGGTACAGTCGTGCCGATCTCGGAGCACCAGGACAGCGTGGGCCCGATGTGCCGCACCGTCACGGACGTCGCCATCATCCTGGGCGCGATCGTCGGGCCCGACCCGCGCGACAACTACTCCCTCGCGCAGCCCGCAGTCGTTCCGGACTACACACAGGCTCTGCGCGCGGACGGGCTGAAGGGCGCGCGGCTCGGGGTGCCGCGAAATGCGTTTGAAAACTCAGATGTGAACCACGTCATCGAGTTCAACAAGGCGCTGGAGATCATGCGCGGGCTGGGCGCGACGATCGTGGATCCGGCAGACTTTGAGGGCCATGCAGGCGAGTGGGACCCGAACAGGTTGTGGGAGTTGGAGGCGCGGGTGTTGTGTGGCGACTTTAAGGTGCGTGCGGAGTCGGTTCCGTGCGGGCGGCGTGTTGAACACGCATGTGCCGTGCAGGTCAATGTTGAGCAGTACATATCGAAACTTATCGAGGTGCCGACCGGCGTCAAAACGCTCAATGACATCATTGAGTTCAACAAGACGCACGCGGACAAGGAGCTCATCGAGCCATTCTGGGCCGATCAAGTAACGTCTGTGGTCGGATTTTCTTGACAAGAACACCCTCGCTGACTTAGCAGTCGTCATCCAGCTTAGAGGAATCCGATCTGGCGAAGCAAGACGCGACATATTGGCATGCCCTACTGCACGACTATGAAATGGGCCGCGAGAAGGGCATCGACGGCGCACTAAAGCAATACAACCTCGACGCGATCCTCATGCCGACCAGCAAGGCCTCACGGCCCGCAGCAGTCGCAGGGTATCCCGTCATCTCTGGTACGTAGCTCTTACTGTGGGAACGAGGGTGTGCTCAAAACAACGTGCATGACACAGTTCCACTCGGCTTCCAGCCGGCAGACGTTGCACTGGAAGCAGCGAACCCGACGCGGATGAACGGGCCCAATATGCCCTTTGGGATCGCGTTTCTCGGCACAGCGCACAGCGAATTCAACCTCATCAAGTATGCGTATGCGTACGAGCAGGGGACGCACGTTCGCCTGCGGCAGAAGGCGTACCCCGAAGCGATCCCGAAGACACAGCTCAAGGATGTCGTCGGCAAGTGATATGACAATCTAGTTACTGGCCTGGCGAATGTGTAGCCGTAGCATTGGTGACATTAAAATACAGAGCACGAATCCAGATGCCGGTATATGGTCTACACGTCTATCATGTTTTATTGAGCCCACGCTTTCTCGCACCCAAGATGCTTACCCCTGGATATGTGTGGATGCGGAGAGCATGACCCACCGGGTGGAATAGCGGCCGAGCACGGTACTGTAACGGGCACGTCGAGCGAAGCGCGTAGCGGAAAAGATCCGGACGTCGAACTGTCGAGGGCGAGCGAAGAGACAAGCGAGGATTCGCGAACAAAAGGGGCGCCGATACTGGCGTTGATTCGACGAGACTACACAGCGTACGCACAACAGGTTTATGGACGAGCCGGTAACTACATCGAGACCGTAGGGTACCTGTGCATATGGAGATAGTGATCTAAAACAGGGGGAGAGCGGGAGAGGGATATTACCGTAACAGGAACCAGCGCGGCGCGCGTGCACGCTCGCGATACAAACAGATCGCTATCTACGAATGGCCGTTGGTAAGTAATAGTCCGTTTTGTACTACGATGACCGTGTAGTGGTATTGACCACTACAGGTACCGTTGCTGGTCAGGGGACGTGTAGAGACGATAATCGTCCGCGGCACCTCGCTCACCTTGGTGCGCGTTGGCTGTCCGCGCAGTATGCCTTTAAAGAGCTTGGTGCTCGCATGAGCCACGAGCGCGGCGCTCTGCGTGATCGTCCATGTCCGTTGTCCATTCCGAGTCAAAAGCAGTGATTTTGAGCGTGGCCTTCTTCTCCGTGAGCGTGGTATTCGTGCCCCGGATTTCGAGAATGGTCTTGATGGTGAAGGAAGCGGCCATCAAGTTATCTGCGAACATTTCCCTCCCGTTTGAGTCGCAAAGCGACCAGTAGGCCCGGCTGGCCCGGTGTGCGCGCTCCCGCGGCATCTTCCGATCGATCATTCTTTCGCCAGAAACGGCATCCGCGCTATCAACTTGTTTGTGATGCGTTGTTCGTGACGCGTTGTCGATTCCCAGACAACTGGCTACGTATTGATGTCTACCCGGCAAGACACAATAGACCATCAGGTTTGCGATGGCGCATGATAACCGTGCACTCCAGTGCCATCGAAGTTGTATGGACACCTATGGTTTCGTATGTCTGCTCTCACCTCCAACTTGAATGAGAGCGGATCAATGAGTTGGTGATCCTTCCTTTGAGCGATCGGAAATTAATGTCAGCCTCAAGGCACAATTTTAGAGGCGCTCAATTCTTGTCGCTCGCTCGTTCGTTCGCCGATTGACCACCTTTTTTGTAGGTAGGTGGCTGAGCGATCAGTCGGGGTTGAAAATACCTACCAAAAAAGGTGGTCGATCGGCGAACGAACGAGCGAGCGACAAGAATTGAGCACCCCTAACCTCAGTCCTTGGTTGACTTGGTGGATAACTTCATCGTTACAGGCCTATGCCACTGCCTGACTGACGTCAGCATGCAAATGTCCCCTTCCTTGCACATCATTAGAGAGACAGACCACATCCTTGGTAGACTGATCAAACATATCGGGCTGTCATTAAGAGTAATTACCCTCGCTTCTCCGTCGAATTACGACCCAACACAGAGCAGCGGCGTAATTTGTGCCGATCTCAGTGAAGGTATTATTTAATGTGCTTAAGCTGTGCGTCCAGACATAGCTTGATTATGTGATTATAGGACACCCTCTCGATCTATCAGCGAACCCACTCTTAGAACGCCTGTCTCTCACGACTCGGGACACTCACGGACTTGAACCATGTGCTCCTGCTTGCCGGGTCCTGTCCCAATTGACATCGACGCGTATCTCCAGGATCGAGATATCCCTCTGTCCTTCTTGAGATCTGCGGCTTGCTGATACTGAATGCCGGACAGACGCGGCGAAGCTGCGCAGGTCCCTCCTGGATCTCGATACGATCCTATCCCGCCCCGTTTTAAATAATCTGAAGCTCATCGTCATATCCATTGACGCGCCCACTCAGCGAGCTGCCAGAGAAGAGGAATTGGCATTGGCTGATTGGCTGAGACTATGCTTACCAAGGCTTCACGTACGGGGCATTCTTGGGCAAGTATCTCCATTTCTCATGAGGCTTCCGTTCCTCATATTCCTCGAATATTCAGGATCACAGTGAATGGTACTAGGTGCTGTGCCCACAGGTTTCAAGCCGCGCCTGTAATCACTGACGGTATCGTCCTCAGAATGATATGGCCGACTTGCAACGAATTCTCCGATGAGGCGGAAGCGGCTCCTGCAATCATAGTCAACGGCATCCAGCAGGTCGTCCGGGGGTCGACGGTCAAGGACGACGCTCCCACCATTCAATGCTCAGATATATCGAGCGAAGCTAAGGACCATGAGGCGATGCACGACCATCCCGCTGCAAATTGCAGCGCGTCGTCCTCAGCCTCCTCGTTCTCTAACTTATGGGTGAATGTCCAGCGGTCCCCGCCAACCTGCTACGCCGATGCACAGCCACCCATCGAGCCCGGGTGTACAATCCCGTTTTGGAACATGGCCGAGTCCGACTGCTTAGACACTGAATACAACAGAGATACCCTAGGCGCGGAGCGAGAAGGTGCGTCGCTTCTCCTGAGCTTCGTCGGCGGACGCTAACGTGTCCCCCCGGCTGTCCAGAAAAAGCAATGCAGAGAGAGATGCTCGTGCAGCCCCCGCCTTTGCTGAACGCAACCGAAAGCGAGATGCAGCTGTTCCACGGCCCGGCCGTACTGGCTGTGACGTGATCCTCGAATGGCGTATGCGGCAGTCCCGGCTCGATGATGTCCTTACGTCCTCCATCCCTCAAAGTCCGCGTGTTAGATGAGAATGCGTTCCTCGCCGATCAGAGTCTCCCCGCGCGGTGCATTCAGGAAGACCCACTCCTCTTCCGCCTCTACCCTGTCACGTTCGAACAGACACAGCGGAGCGCCTGTCCCTGGCTGTGTAAGCTGTGCGTGCCGCGCGGAATACGGTTCCCGTTGATCCGGTTCTGGACTGAACACCCCTACGCTATCTCCATGTTTGACTGTCCACGGGACACGCATGCACAAGAAGTATTGGTACAAGCGTACCTACATTCTACAGAGGCGGTTAATGTTACTTTAGAGACGTGATTTTCTGTCAGGACACACGCGGCTAATCTTTCTATTGGCGAAATCAAGGAAGCATGTTTGTCAACCATAACATTTAGCACAGGAGGGGGAATCATTATGACGGTCACACCATGACGATCTCGCTATCTGAGAGCAAGAATGGTGAGCTTCCTGTTTTGCGATATAGTGAATTTACACAGTTTCAACCCCATTTGCTTTCTCGGCAACAAAAGGCGCCACGTCCCTCGTCTCATACGTCGCTCTCCTCCGATGACACGGATCGAGGGCGTTCGTCAATACCCGCCTGGCTGCGTTTGACGATATGTACGAAAGGCGAGATGTGAAATGCGGATTTTCATGACCTGTCAAAGCGACTGGCGTTTGACTCCCAATCGGGCATAGCGAGACCACGTGAGCTCGGTCAGGGAACGACCGGAAATGCGACCACAATTCCCATCAGCACCTTTGAGGGCGATGCTCTATTCCGAATGGCATGTATAATCCATACGCTTCATATCTGCTAGCTGACATCCTACGAATAGGGCGGTCGGTTGAGCGCCTTGTTGTAGTGCAATGTGGATTGATAAGACGGGAAGGTTTCACAGATCTCAGCTACAGGACGACTCTGCCTGATGCAGACATCCACGCCCTGTTGTCATCACCCACAGGACTCAGGCAGAGCGACAAGGTCTTTGCTTCATAAGTCCACTGCATGTTCCGTCGTAATCCCTTCGCTGAAATGAGTGACAAGCTAACAACGGTGAGACGCAAGAAGCATGCGTTCGATAACTTTTTGGAACATCCCATAACGCACCCGCCGTGAGTTGTTTGTTATGGTGGATTACCATGTGTGCATCCTGCTGGCGGAGCTTGTATTTGATGTGGCAGGTCTTATAAATTCAGCGCCGGCATAGCTGCCGATCAACAAGGATATGACGTCAAGTATTGAATTGCGCATTTGAATTGCTTTGTCATTGCAGTGTATTGGCAGACGGAAACCTGCATGGACAGATCGGATTCTCCATATGGAGTCCGCTATGTCGACGGTGGGACCGCTTTCGTACACGAGTCATCCCGAAATCACCGTGAGCGACCACAAACCGGTCTCAGCCGTGCTCGATATCAGGGTGCGTCTCAGCTGCACCTCGGGCATCATCGGTATGTTTCATTCTAGGCACCGTCCGTCGATTGGCAAGCTTATGACGCATTTGCTCACGGGGAGAAAGGTCGCCACGATCGAATATTCTGAGAGTATACCGAAAATGAGGCTGAGCGCCTCGAGCATCGATTTTGGAGACATCTAGTATGCTTTCTTGCTTGATGTGACGGCAGACGTCTTATAATGCACAGTCATAGGCGCCTGTCTACGCAGATGCTACAGCTCGAGAACACTGGAAAGGTACAAGTGCGACGTAGGCATGATTGCTTTTACTCACGCCTGACGTCACACATAGATTGCCTGCGCGTGTCGCTTTGTTTGCGCCGAGAGAGCGCCTATCGTCTCCTCTGGTTGGTTGAGTGTGCAGCCGGTGATGGTAGGACGGTACCCTCGCAGGTTTTGGCCGGATCAATATTGTAATGTTGTTCAGGGTCTCCTGATACCAGGAGAAACAACGATGATCCGCATTTCGTCGTGTGTGGATAACTGCGTGGCATCGCATCCGAACACAGAGTCGGGTCGGCTGGACTTCAAGGATGGGACGGGATGTGAATAAATACACGTTGTTCATTATGGTGGGGAAAGTAGACTACGACGTCAATATTCTACCTGCGCAGCAACGGAGCCACAGAACTAACACGGTCAAAAAGCCACCGTGAGGTAGGTATTAGTCTAGCACGAGTACGTCTACATGTAATGTAGGCATAATGGCGTCAAGTCACCTCTACTTCTGACCCGAACTGAAACAGCGATGAGGCAACATCTGCCAATGAGCAAATGATTCGTACTCACACGGGGACATAGGTACACGGTATTCCGCGGCGTTGGCAGTTGGCACAAGTCTGACGGCCATCACATTTAAGCTTCCGACCTATACATCAATTTGTCAACATGGAAGAGGTCACGTTGCATTATTAACATTACCTCTGCAGAACTGACAGGCCATCGGCGTGCGACGGGGAGTTCTGGGTGTGTTGTAGTCATCTTCGGAATCAGATCGGTCATTATGCTGGCTAGAGCTCGCCTATTGAGAGTTTTGTGAGTAACATCCAGACTTTGGGTGAGCATGCACATGCAGCGATACCTGAGTGGTACTCATGGTGATATAATTCGCAAGAGGACGGTATGAGAGTGGCAATTTCAAGGACACGAGAGTTGCTGTTGGTATGTCTGAGGTGAAGCGGTTTTATTGGTTTTATACTTCCAGCTGTAGAGCACGGGATGCTGCCATGCAACGATCTAGGATACGAAACGCTCTGCCATCTTGCCATGTCAGTGCGGTGTAGCCGTATGAACCCACAGCCAGTACACGAGCGCATCAGGCTACAAGCTGCGCACGAGCACATCCTCGCTTTGGCACGGTTTCAGTATTGCGGCTGGAAGCACAGATATCGTGAGCGCCGAGGCACACTCAGGTCAGCAGCGATGTATAACACACGACACGTCGAATGCACGCGGTGTACCAGCTCGTGGGTGGGTAGATCGACAGAAAGCTCGCGCAAACGCTTCACGGGAGTCAGATGTTCTGACCCGCAGCACAGGGATTGTGACTTCCGGTTTGCCTGGATCGTAGTCAGCTTTGTAAGAAACCGCTAGTCGATGAGAGAAACTCTACAATTACGGTGTAGCACACACGTGCATTTCAAAGTTGGCCACGCCGAGCACCATCGGAGCCGAGAGCAAATGTAGTGGCTCTGCATGCGTAAAACGAAAGATGACAAGTATAGGAATACATGACGAGGCCATATGGAACCGGACACACCTTCCTCGAGGATGTTCCTCCCGTCATCAGTTTGGTTATGAGAGAGCAACCAGTTCTGACGATGTGACACACAGGAGGATGCGTTTCAGGCGGAAAAAGGAAGTGTCACAACGTTCGCGTTCCTTGGAAACAAACAGTTTTACTGCAGGATGGCTTGGGCGTGGTACGTGACAACCAGCTCTCAAGGAGGCGGAAAAAGCCGAAGGTTGTGAGTACGGATAGTAACGCACACAGCTCCAAATAAGCCAACTGCGGAAGAATTCCTATGAGTAACCACTGTTCTCGTGCTTGAACATCTACACAATAAGTACTTGCGTAACTCTGGACCATACAGGATCCCATGTAGGTCACTACGCCAACATTGCTATCATCTTGGGTGGTCTTCGACCCTGAAATGCTCCGGGTTCACACTCACTAGCTCAGCGCTAGAAACTTGGGGGTGTTACAGGAGAAACCGCTGTTCGAGCGTTTGCTGAAACTGATCTCTGCACGGTATCGGATAGGCCATTGCACATGCTGGAAAGAAAACGTAGTTGTATCACATACGGGCGCATCGGCCGAGCTATTTGCGCTTGCAGGTGCTAGACCAGAAATGGGGTGTGAGCGCCTCGAAGCGAATGCTATGGGACAATGTTGAACCACACACATGGTTGGGCTGCGCCAAGGCGGGTTGATCGCATTTAACCCCTACAGTCGAAGTCGCAATGCGGGGACAGTTACCATCGCTGTCCGAGCACCGCCGCCGCGGGAACGTAATTGAGACCACGCCGTCCTTGCGACGAATCAGAAATATCAATCGGCAGAGAGCAAAGATCGGGAAGCAGGATCCACACACAGTGGCCAGCGGCGAAGGAAGTGGTGGACAAGCATGGCAGTGAGACATCCCGGGAAGATACTTTGATAAACAAAGTTTGGAATAAGCGGTCCCAGGCAGGAGCAAAACCGAGACGGTGGATTCGTGTGACTGTACACCATTAGCTGTTCACAGTCAGAGTACATATGATGTTGTTACTTCTCTTGTTATTCTCCCTCAAGAACTCGGTCTGTCAAATGGCATTCATCATGCAAATAATTTCTTGAACGCCTTGCGTTCCTTGTCCTTCTTTTCCTTCTTCCGCTGTCGCACTTTCTCCAGCTCACTCAGGATCGCCTTGTCGTCCTTTACGAGTTCACTCGCTGCGACGAGGTCTTCTTCGGCACTGTCGTCCTCCTTCAAAATAGCATTTGCAAGTGCCCGACGGTAGAGCGCTTTCGCTGAGACACACAGAGACGTTTCACGTCAGCATGGCTTATGATAAGACCGGGAAGGATGACAGAGACTGCACCTTTGTCCGCATCGCTGAGCTGCATCTCCAGCGCGCGGTCCGCAGCCCTGAGCGCGATTCCTGCATTCGCGGTCCCGCCCGCACGAAGCGCTGCCAGCGCGGAGTTGAGGAAGAGCGGTGCAAGCAGTGCGTCATACGAGTCCTTAAGTTCGGGCGGGGCATCATCCGGGAGCGTCTGATGCATGTCGAGATAACGTATCGACTCTACGTAGTCAATCAGTGGACACAGCATCGCCTCTGACAAAACCAGGCACCTACTCTGATACTTGGCAAGCGCGTCTTCGGCCTTACCCTCCTTGAACAATTTCGTGCCGATCTCCCGGACCTCCCTTGCAACCTTCAGCGCAGCCTCCGGCTTCTCAATGACATTCTGGCCGTCTACCGAGTCCTGGTCATCGGGGTAGTCTTCGTACGGGTCACTGTCATTCGCGGCAGCGCTCTCCGAGAGGCACGGGTCGTCGGGTGAGAGCTGACCGCAGTCTGCGATGACACATGGCGCCGTTGGCACGTCCCCGGAGCTAGTCGGTGTACTCTCAATTGCGCGAACGACGGACTTGCCACGAATGACCTCGCCAAAGACGACGTGTTTCCCGTCAAGGTGCGGCGTGGCACTGCAGGTGATGAAGAACTGCGAGCCGTTTGTCCCCGGACCAGCGTTTGCCTACATGCATGTGTCAGAAAGTGTTAGGACACGATCGGCAGGAGCCGTAAGGAACTTTAGTTGGATGCCTTCTGCGGAGCATCTAGGACACCGTGTCCGAACGCTAGCCCGCATGAACTAGCGGCATCCACGGGGGTAGCTTGCCGTGTCGCGCACATTTACAATTTACGACGCGCCGTCTCCATAGGCCCAGAAGAATCTATTACGTAGGTATCCGAAGACCGCGAGACCATGAACGCACCATGGATAATAGGAAACGCTTCGTGTGCTTGACTTCGAAGTTCTCGTCTTCAAACTTCTCCCCATAGATAGACTCACCACCCGTCCCGTTTCCTTGCGTAAAATCACCACCTTGTACCATGAACCTAAGACAAACTCGCATCGGGTCACGACGGGGCCTCCGAAAAGGACGCACCCTTTGATCACACGGTGGAACGCCGAACCCTTGTACTGCAAGGGCTTTCCGGACTGCCCTTCTCCCTTCTCGCCGGTACATAGTGCGCCTATGGATGTGTAAGTTCATATTCAAGCATCATCAAACCCCGGCTGTCACATACGGAAATTCTCAACGGTCTTCGGGACGACATCGTTGTACAGCTGCATTACGACACGACCAGCGGGCTTACCGCCGATGGTAATGTCGAAGAACACGAGGGGCCGTTCTGAAGCCATGAGTGAAACTGACGACGCTGGAGATAAACAGAGAAGATACTGAGGATTGAAGAATGAACATCATGAATATATACTCTGAGATGTTCCAGAAATTACGAGAAAGTGCTAATAAACGCCCAATGTAACGAACATTTGCTAGATTAGATAAGATGGAGGCCCGAGGTCGGAGAGATAATTCGCTGTTCACATTGCAGCGAGATGTATTACTACAACGTCACAGCCATGAGAGTATCCCAATCGGCTGTTGTACACTGGATATCACAGCGGTAAACCGCTCATGGGCCGACACCGTCCTTTGAAATGCCGAGTAGTTTGCGCTTTTCGTGATATTCATACTTCAAGACCTCAACCTCTAAGATGTCAAAGATCAGCCATGTGAACTGACGAAACACTTCGATTATGGATTATTGACCTTGCGTATGGGTATCGTAAAGGTCTATCCAGTATCCGCGTGATTTGGTAGGATCCTAGGGTTCAGTCGCTCAGCAGTACACCCATGAACAGTGCGACGCTAAATTACCAGTTGTGACAGGTTCTGCCAAACTTTACCTACCATCGGCTTTCGCTTCGTCCCATCCGGGAGGACCTGAGCGAGTATGTCCAAATGTTCTTCGAGGCGCTCTGGGGTCTTTTTACTGGCTCCAACGGTTTGGGCCGCTTGGGGGTTGCTGGGGCTATCTGCTAGGAATGGCTGCGAGCTGCTGGTCATGGTCTGAAGATCGGGTGACCTGTTGCCCTCGACATTCGCATTCTGGTATTGAGGACTGTTCTCATGAGCTTGTTTTGCGAGCTGTAGCAGTTGCTCAGGGGCAGTCTCCCGGAACGTCCGGCCGCACCAGGACGTCCAGGTGGAGTAGGGACGATACGGCATCTGTAGCGCCGATTCACCCGCTCAGCATTCCCTCTTTCTTCCGGGATAACCATGCGCACCTTCTTCACAAGGATACGGCACATCTCCTGCATGGTCAGCTCAGGATTGCAGACGAGCTCCCACAGAATGACTTCAATGGCGTATTGCCGCTCTTTCTCCGTGAACGGGCGTCTCTTGGATTTGCGTCTGTCCAGCAAAAAGGATGGCTCGGCAGGGGGCCCTGATGGCCATACAGCGAGTTGTGCCAAGGGCACCTCTTTATCTTGTCGCGCATGCACCCCTCCTCGCCGAGCAGATGGACTCTTGGGGCTGGTGTCCTGACGGCCAGCCGTCACGGGAACTCTGCAGCTTGGTGAACACGTCCAGTACCGATGTGGTCGCGCATCGGCTTGCAATGTGTGCAGAGTGGGCTGTGGCTGCGACTTCGTCACTGTCGGCTGCGAGCAGTGTGTATTTTCGTCTTTGGAAGCGATATCGAGATTGCTCAGGTTAGACACCAGTTCATTCAGTTGTTCCATGTGGTCGACGTAGAACACCTTCCAGTCGGCAGCTGAGCGGTTGTTGGCCTGTCATGATAAGAATGGGTACGTCGCAAACAAGTATAGCCTATTAAGGCGCAGAACACATACCCCATCCAGGTCGTTGACTGTTTCCGCCAGTGTCTTACCCGTCCTCTGGCAGGCAAGGAGAGCGTGAACGAGAATGGTCTCGTCTATAGATATACCGCGCAAAGCATTGCCTGTCACGTCGTCTGCCCCTAGCGAGATAGAACGCGGAGTCGACATTTAGCTGCAGCCTCACTTCAGAATGAAGTGAAAGAAGGAAGGAGACGATAGAGGAAATTGTCAGTTCAACTTCCTCGCTGAACCGTTACGGCATCTCCATATTGGTGTCACTAAACGCCTTTAGGGATTGCGACTCGGTTGTGAGTCTTCGGAACGTCGCTGATCATCAAACCACTGTGGATGCGTTCTGGGTGATTTCCCATGATAGAGGAATAGATGCCACGGCCATCGATCACTACTAGTTCTTTGTGTTTTCGGGCTCTCCTCACAGTCCAAGTTTTAGGGACACGGTGAACTGGGGTTTTAGCGAACCGGGTTGAATATTCCAGCCTACATTTTGCCGCATCTCCTCAGCACATTGGACAACATGGTCTAGAAATCGAGTTGACTCACCTTTCAGAGATAGGAATAGCCCGCATCGATTCAGCCGGCTGCAGCCCGCGCTACCAAAGCTCAACACGATGTTAGGTTGCTCAATGGTCTACATAGCAGCATTTCCTCATTGCGAGTGTCGATGTCGAAACATTGCAACGCCATCAGAGTCGGCTGAAGTGATTCAAGTATTGAGACAGCTTATTCAATTCCAGTCTGGTGTAATGTATAGAAGAGTTGCACTAGACAAGGGATAAGAAGGACGAATGTAGTGTAGCGGTAAATCAGCATGACCACACGGGAATCAGCACCAACAGTTACACCACCTACTAGTGTCTAGTCAAACATGTCCGAACGTTGTCAATAATAATAAAAAGCAGAGAAGTCCGAAGACAAAAATCCTGCTGTGCAGCACAGCAAGGCGAAGCGAATGAGCCGGTGTGTCCGAGCCTAAGCCGGCGGTGGCGGGTATGGAAGGCGTCCTTGGGTAATGGGTTTTGGCAAACCGTATCATCGGCGTAAGCGCGCCATGAAGTACACAGGCATGACGTACGTCACGAGCAGTCGTGTGATGACGTTATACGGCGGACTCGACGAGGCGTGATGGGGGCGTTGGTCGTGGCATACCCGAGGCTCGTCGGGGGGGACGGGCAGGCCGTCGTTGCGACTGGAGGGAATGCAAGTCAGCACGATGGCTGGTCACGAGACCAAAATAGACTGACGTGGCGGGACATGATGATCTTCGCCATTGAAAGGGGGGGTTGTGAGTTGTACACTTGCGGGACTGGCGAACATACCAAGCGTGAGATCACACCAGTGAGTGGGAAAGTAGAGGTAACACACCTAACCGCGGTCGGCCGACCTGCCAATTCATCCGCACGAGGTCTGAGCCACCCATGTACCCTGATACACCTTTCTCAGAGCCCTGTTCTCTGGACTCGTCGCCAATGAAAGTGCTCAGTGAGAATGACACCGGCAGCCCGCTCCAATTCCATAAATGTTGCTTCCCAACGTTCAGGTTCAGGTGCGACGCAGGATGCACGTCCGCATCGAATTTGCTCGAAAGACGGTGCAGAGGGCCTGCACCTACGTGAAGAACGGCGAGGATGGAGGTGAGGAACGACAGCACCGACAACACCTGGAGGATGGAGAGCGACATGATTTCGCACATGGTGGATACCGTTGAAGCCGTGCGACGCTGCTGCTGCTGTGTGAATGGACCGGTGCTGAGATCGCGAGCACGCTGGGTCTCAGCAGAAGCTGCTGGGGAGTCGGTAGACTCGACTGCGCTGGAGGGCGGGAGGAATGTCGGGGGTGGAAGCAGAAGACGTCGCGGCGGCCGTGCACCCCTCGCTCCTGCAAGATGAACGCCCGTGGAGGCTGTGACTCGTTGATGGTCACAGAGCGTCACGGTCGCTAGTCTGTGTCTCAGCATAACTTCCTGTAAGCGACGCGCCGTGTCTGTCGAGCTGGTGCGAAGGCTGGACGAAGCTCCTAGTGGACGTTGGAAGCAACAGAGCTCACAGCCGTGTCAGCCATTTGAAGGCCCTACGCCCAGCGCCACCCTTTGTGCTTGCATCTGTCTGATGCATGGGGCTGACATTCGGCATTATCACGAACCACAATCTGAAGAGCAATGATGGTGCGCAAGGGGACTGCTCACGCAACTACGCCCCTGGGTCGCATTCACTTTCACCACAAGTCCATACCTACCGGTATCAGAAGAACTACTATCATTCAGCGATCTCGTATATACTTCTTATTCTCCGACTCGAATGATGCGGCCTGTTTCTATAGGCTCTGTGTGAGCCAACAGATAGTATGAGGCGACGAGGTATAGACCCCTGGTCATACGTCTCCTCCTGATCAGGTAGGAGCCCTACCATACTGGTACATACTGGTAGAGAAGTTGTCTCCCCTAGGCAACCTACAATAGAGCGCCCTTTTTGATGGTCAGAGGATGGGCTCTCTAAAGAAGCAATCGGCACTAACAATTTATCAGGATGCTGTGGACACGCATCGTCCATTTCCTCGATGTCTACCTGTTCTACGACCCGTGGTATGTATTGTGGCAGCTTACTGTAGCACCCGTCATAAGGTCGTAACCCCTACGAACCTGTGCTTACCCAAACTATCTGAGACTGCGGTAAGTATCAATCCTTGGATTCTGAGCTTTGTCCATTTCTTCTTTAATTGCAAGTGCGCATTTTCACATTTATATGAAACTTGTATACTAGCCAACCGCTTATGCTATGCACCGCGGTCTCGCAAAGAATGGTCAGGCCCGCGTGCGCCGCTAGTCCGAACTGGTGTCAAATACCACACGAGCTCGTATCTGAAAGCGAAATCCCTACCACTTTAAACCAGCCCATAGGCCGAATACACACGCTCGCTTGAAGGTCAGGGTAAATCTGGCTCGCCGTGCCGCCTCGTTCGAGAGTTCGTACCGACCCGGAATCCAGTGGTTTGTTCGGTGGCGATTGAATGCGCCACCAACTGTCGCACGTACACTTAAAGATACCTCGGCCCCAGGGTAGACATCAGACGGTGTCGCACGGTCATATCTCCTGCCCGAATTTGCATAGCATGAGCGCAACTCTGAAACCAGCATAGGCGCATATAACACATGTCTTGAGAGAACGTCATACGTGCACATCACGTCTCCTGTTCCGACGGACTACGCTAACTATGATTTAGGCTTTTAGCAACCGCCATCATGACGTTGGTCAAGTCACCGCGTCACTACTTCCTCAGACACACGCCGGTAATTGGCCCTTTCCACTGTCGATGTAACATGTCCCAATACCATGTTGAGGCCTTGGACGCGTGTATCATGTTGGCTGCGGTCCTGACACTTGTATGAGAATCAGTGCATCGGCTCTCAAATGTTCCAGTCTACCCCATATGTGAAACTCGCTGCAATATGCCACGATTATGAGTTCCGGGAAACCGGGGGCGAGCGCCTCCGCCCATAAGACATCGACGAAACGTACTCTGAATTGGAACCCGCGCGTCGTGAGGATGGCAAATTGCTCCGATGACAATGTTTGGGGATGTACATCGTATGGTCTATGTCGATTTCATGGACCAGCGTCATCGACGAGAGGTGTGCGAGCATGAGGCTAGAGAGGAGAGACACCATCCTTGTATTGTCGGCGCAGTGATGTTTGGTACGAAGGCACTGATTCGACAACCGTGACAGATGCTGTCTCTGAAATTTGAAGCAATCGTGCATACCGTTAGGGTCTCTTGTGAAGTGAAGGGAGGTTTTCTCCGAGGTATTATATCATCATATTAGAAAGATTACACCTTGTTCAGAGCATGCGTGATTGATCTCAGAAAGACTATCCGCAACTTCTGATGGGCTCCATACCTGCAATACCTGCAGACGAGTCACCCATCCTGAGACTGTAGTCTATTGAAGAGCACCAATAGGCTGTTCTCGTGTCCAGGCCGCTCCATTTTGCGGTTCCCGGAATGCGAATCAAGTCTCAGAAACTGCGCGTGTTCTTACAAATGAACGGAGAATGTAGCAGAGTTACTTCAATAATCGTAATCAGAAATTAGAAGTGCCGTGCGGGCGCTTTCTCGTTCGTCATCGACCCGGGCTTTCCAATCTTTCATCTTACGCTCCAGATCTTTACCGTCATCCTGGTCTTTGTACTCGTCCCAGTCTTCGCCTCGGCCGAAATCTATGATGCGGAAGCTTGGGGTCTTGCGCGAGCGTTGCTTAGGCGGCTTCGTGAGAGGACCGGGCTGCCACATAATGTTCCGGGTATACATTGAGTTTTGAAGGAACCCTGCAAAGTGGAGGCGTATCATGAGCGAATAGCATTCCGAGCTGCGTAGTAAGCAGTCAGCGTCCGCAAGATATTCGATGGTTTACGAGGTGTCCATAAGCGTACCGTTCATCTAGAGTAAAGCTCTCGGGCAGAACGGGCTTCCCGCATTCCTCCATCAGCAAAACAGGGCTCAGACCGTCAATCTCAGTGTCGTCTTCCTCATCGTACTCTTGCCAGGTCTTGTCGTCCGGCTTCCCATTTGCGTCAAGAGGGACGTAATATCCGAAGAACTTGGGCACTATCGCCCCCACGGGCACAGGGTGCCTGATCTTCGTCACGAGGTTGTAACCGCACCATTCCTGTTGCAGGCGCTTCGGGAATGCGTTGAATCGTAGGGCCTCATTGCGCAAGAACCTACGCGCAGAAATGACACAGAGCGCCGTTTTCGCTGCGACTGTGACGAGCCTGTGGCGGCCATACGCGCTGAGAGGCTCGGGCATCTGGAGCGGGGCACGTCGTACGCGCGAATGGTTCCCCCTCCCTATGATACTCAAATCTGGGAGCCACAGGCGGCCGACGCGTTTTGGCTCCCAAGATATGCCATCTCTGTCAAACGTGGGGAAGATTCGCACATATTCCACGGGTTCCTGCACGCAATGAGAGAAACAAGTCTATGGTATGACAGACATGCGTACCTCATTGTCCCGGCACACCATGAGTGTATCAGGGAAGTACTGTTCAGGAATGAACTGCTCTAGCTTAGGCAGCTCTGCCAAAATCTTTGGATCGAAGGGAGGTTCTTGTAGTGACTTGCGTGGACTCTCGTCCCTCACTTTACCTTGTCTACTTCCTGAAGCCACATTGACGTTGGCTGGATTATCAATCTCGGCAGTCTCACTGGATGCCGAAGGCAAGGGACGAATCTCCGCTGATGTCCCGACTTTGTTCACCAAACAGGGATGACTATCAAAGACCGCCTCTTGCATTGGGACACCCGCGTTTGACATCTCAGCGCTCATGTTCGCATCGTTACTGCATCCTGTCGCTGGCTTGACAAATCCGTTCTGAGTCGGCTTTAGCGCACCTTGACTTTCTGCATCTTTCGGCGACTGGTCACACTCTTGCATCACGATATCTTCGTCGTTTCTATCATTGACGCCCGCCTGCGCGGCGAATGATGACTGTTTGTGGTCCAATACGTCACATCCATGCACCGCTTGTAAAGGATCTGCACACACCTGCTGAGGTTCAACAATGTTAATTACGCCCTGGACACCTGTTGCTGCATTCAAGTTCTGGGGCGACGCCGAGGCTGCTCCGCTAAATGCAGTGGCACTCGCTTTAGATGGTGCGGCTTTGGAGGGCAGCCTCTCGCGCAGCGCATTGAGGACATTTTTGTTTGTAACAAAAATCACTCGCCCCGGATCAGGACGGGCACCATCAAATAATGTGTGCACAAATATCTGTGGGGTGGGCTCATTGAGTATCATTGGCATGAGGCCCTCCGAATCGACGGCCACAATGCGATCCTCCGCGTCATCAAACGGCCCGATCATGGAGAACCTAGGCCAGGCGACCAAATCCTCAGCGAGCTCTATGCTATCTCTGAGCTGCGGAGCCCACAGCGCAGCGTATGGCACACCGAGGGGCGAAATCATCGGGGACGACGGATCGTTCGGCATGAGATCCCCGTTGGTCGCATCGATGATGACGGGCGGATGCGCCTTCGCATCTACCTCCGGGACGGGGTCCTCTTCCTCGAGCTCGTCGCGGCGTACGTCCTTCCACGAAAACGGAGAGCGGTCGTCTTCATGGTCAGAGCCTTCGTCGAGTGCCCCGAGCGGTGGGAATACCTCGCCGTAGTGTGCTTTGGGCAACGTGAGCACGGGCCACGGCCGACGTGCGCGCGGGAGCGGCTCGGGCCTGGCGAACTCGCTCTCACTGTAGTTCTCGCCGAACTCTTTGAGCATGCTGCGCGACCAGATGGTGAACACGTCGACGTCGGGAATGCGCTGGACCCAGAAGAAGTCAGACAGTGTGTGGCCCCAGATGAGCCCGTCTAGGGTCCGCACGCCACAAGGTGGCGGGACGGGCAAGGGAGGACCTTGCGGGTCTCTGAGCCATTGGCGGGGGACGACCCGCCGGCGGCCGACGGTCTGTTTCCCTTTCGGTAGCTTAGCGTTCTTGTCTGAAGGCATGAGAGAGGAAACAGGGGAGTGAGTGGTCGGATTGAACAAAGCGGGCAGCTTTTGTACGTTCGAGAACGTGGCTGGGTCTTTGTCCTACCAAGAGGCAGTGGCCCATCAGAGTACTACATGCCTGCAAGTGACTGCATTGTGGTTGTAGCCAAAATATTGCTGACAGCTTGCAAAATCCCGACAGTGCCATGCTGCGATCGAGAGAGAGTAGGAGAGCGATAACATCGCAAGAGACATCTTCGAGGTCAAGTCTGAGTTTACGAATCTCTTGCGAGTCGCTGGACAGCGCTGGATACGCTCGTACTCGAGATATTGCCGGACCCTTTATTTTAGTGGCATCTTCGTCTGAGCGTTACTCCAACATGGTTGCATGAATCAACTTCATCGTGAGTTTGCATAGCTGCGAGCAAAGGTATATCCGCTAGCAAAGTAATGGCACTTCAAGTCGTTCATGAAACATTGAAAGTCGAGCCAAGAGTAAGATCGTAAACCGGCATCTGCCGGATTGTACTCGACCAGACTTGATCAAGTCCCGCCACCCACATCCCCATCACCATTGGTTGTATAGAACTTTGAATCAATACACGCATACTTCGCCTACACAACTGTGCTCGAAAGTAGAACATTCAACGGTGGACTCATGACCAAGCACAGCAAAAACAACACCGCGTCGTCCATCTTCTCGTACGCAGAATACAAGAAGCTGGACTATGGCACCAAGCGGGTGAGTGGCCGCAATACTCTCCTGCATCGTTCATGGCATAGTGAGCCTTGCAGCAACGTCTAGGGAACGAGTCCATGCGGCGGTTTGACGCTTGCGCACTGTGCCTACAACGAGCAAGGGAGCCGGTAGCATGCCAGAAAGGACATCTCTTCTGCAAGGAGTGCGTCTACACTGACCTCGGTATGTGTTCGCATACAATGCCTTCAGCGCACCCACATCTCTGAACGGGAGCATTACAGTCACGCAGATGCAGGACATTAAGCGACAGAAGGCTAGGCTGGAAACACTCAAGCGCGAGGCGGAAGAGGAGAAACGAAGCGCACGAGAGGCTGCCCGCGAGCGCGTCCTGCTCGAGTTCGAGAAGGGCCAGCTGGGCCTCGCAGCAACAGCGGCCGTCACCACGTCCGGCGCTGAGTCAAACGAATGTACGTCCCCCTCCGCGCATTCTGGTCCCGCGTCCGACTCACCGCCTTCACCTCGCCAGCGCGCGGGACAAAGCGCAAGTTCGACTTCTCCGAGAGCACGGTCGACACGCTCGCGCGCGAGGCCGAAGAGGCCGCGCTGCGCCAGATCGAGCGCGAGCAGGCCGAGGCGCTGAAGCACAAACTGCCCGATTTCTGGCTGCCGTCGCTCACGCCGACCTACGCTTCCAGCGGGCCGCCGGCCTCGCTTGCGGACGTGAAGCTGCAGACGACGTGCCGCGGCGGGAACCCACCGCACCACCTTACGTGCGTCGTTTCACGCCCCTTCTTGCGCTCTGCTGGTGCTCATGGCGTGCGGTGCCCTGCAGACGGAAGACTTTGATACCTGTGCACTTCATTTTTGACACGTCGGCATCAACACAGCCTCGTTCGGTTGAGTCGACGCCGTCAACGGAGTCGGGCACAGAGGCAAAGCCGAAGAGGGACGAGGAGAAGACTGCGATATGTCCGTCGTGTAAGAAGGTGCTGTCAAATAGCGCACTCATGAACTGTGAGCTCGCATGCCGCCGCTTTGTGCTGGCCTACTGAGCTTTGCGCAGTGATGAAACCCTGTGGACATGTCGTGTGCAAAACGTGTACGGACACGCTCGTCAAGCCCGCAAAACAGTGTATACAATGTGACGTTCAGCTCGCCGACAAGGATATCATCGAGCTTGCGAGGGAAGGTCCGTATATTAACAGATTCCTAGTTGGCTTACTGACCCCTTTTCGCATGAAGGCACTGGATATGCAGCTGGAGGACTGGCGGAGACGTCGAAGAAGGGAGTAGCTTTCCAGGGATAGCTGTGTCTATTCCATGCACTATTCCATCGCGACGGGTATCGCATCGCGTGTAACATATCCATGGCCACACCCCGGGAACGTGCACAGACACCTTCCGCTTACGATAGGGATACGCCCGGACACGTCTGACATGATATGTCATCAAAGTGTGCGCAAGCAAATACAAGACTGGTCGGAAAGGAGAGACATGGGGCTGCTAGCCGCCGTCTTGATGGTCGTCACTGTGCTATTACCTGTTCCGCTTACTAGTTATGCACTCGCAGCACGGTTGCCTTGTGGATAAGCATAAATATAATGATTTGTGGCTTTTGGATTTCAAGCTTGAGCATATGGGTCATCCCACGGAGCGCCCGTCGGGCGCCAATGTGCTGAGCCTCATGTTCGCGCGCGTCATGCCTCCGCAGCTCCTTCGAACGGACTTGTCTCCCACCACCACTTCTCCGGTATAGAGTTGGTCTTTCTCCGGCTTCCCGTGCTCACACTTGTGCTCTTTCTCACACTCGTGCTATCCTGAGCAACCGTCTCACGAGTCCTCTCGTCGCCAGCTATATATAAAGTCGAGTGGCTTTTTATAACGAACGACCACGAAGTTTTACCTCGAAGACCTCTGGCGCAGCCTACTCATACATTTTTGTCGTAAACTGTGCGTACTTGTCGGGCCTTTGTGTGCAGTGGCAGCGCTCACGTCGCGAGCACACAGTGTCCTCATAACGCGTTCGAGTGCGTGAAACGATCTTCCGTGCCCGAAAGCTGACTAACAGCGGCTCTTCGTTGAAGAGCAGACATGCGCTTCGCAACAATACTTAGTCTGCTCGCTGTCCTCGCGATTGGTGTGTCCGCTAGCCCGGCGCCCATCCGCCCAGCGGGCAGAGATGTCGACGCCGCCGCATCCCCGCAGCGCCCGCACGTCTACAGTCGCAGGCCCCGCGCGCACCCGTGAAAACGCACACACCCCATATCTCCTCTACCCCTATTTTTATGCATGGACCCTTGTACAGAACGGACAGCCTTGACCCTTATGACACGGACACGCTAGACTATTCACTCGTTCTACGACCACAGTCCTTTTTATTGTACAGAACGGACACCATCCAATCGCATCGCTATGCCCGCTACGCACCTCACGTTTTACGCCGTGCTGCTTACCAGCACAACGATCCTGTATCCTGTCATACTAAATACGTATATTCTGTAGCATCTTCTGTGCATAACGGACGATTTCATTTATGTGCGCTTTGCTGTGGACTGGCCTTCGCACATCTATGTCGCCAGATGCTAGAGCTTGTTCGTCTTCAGTTGCGCATCCGGCCGACGCTCACACATTCACCACGACGTTGCAGGACTGCGTGGGGTACGTCATTTAAGAACCATCATCATCGAATACTCCATTTGTACGAGGCCGTCGATCATTGAGTTCAAGGCCGCCATTCTGAGCATGCAGGGAAGGGCTTGTTAAGGGAAAATGGGTTTAAATTTTCTGATTATGGTATGAAGAAGTATAGCGCGCACAGTAGAGACTCGAAGCGTAGAAGTGGCTGTGCCACCACATCGAGATCCGACTGGATGCGAACATTTCCATCACTCACGGGAGTACTCTCCTCTTCCGCAGTGTGCGTTGCGGCTATCCGCACACACAATCTTCGGCTCTAGTTGTCGCGCAGCACGCCACTGGCATGTCCATGACATCTTCCTGTGTGCCAAGTGCCTATCTCCATTTTCACTTCTCACCTGAGATGCATCTTCCCGTGCGTCACCTAGTAGCACATCATCAGAACTTCCAGCTGCCTCAACCTGTCACCCCTACCATATCCAAACAAACCTCTTCAAGGCAAATCTCCTGAGGAGCCCGAAGGTATGTACGTTTTTTTACAATTGAGCCATATATCCCACTAATGAACACCTTCGCTCTACGTCTGCACAGCCACTTCTACGGTGTGCTCTACCGCAGCTGTCGCATTTCGCCCATCAACTGGCAGACAGCTTCTTACGAAGCTGTCCTCAGATCTAGGAAATCTAGGAGGAATGATCTTGGTCAAAGCATTCGCTTCCCGCGACGCGGTTCTACGAGCTGGTCATCCATGAAGGGCGCTTTGGGCAATACATGGGCGCTGACTGAGCGCGCCTCAGCGCTTACAGTATTACTGCCTCCAAAGCGCAGAGAACCGGGATGCTGTGACCATGCGGAGATCTATGACACAGATGTTCATCATCTTGCTAGGTCAATGTGGCGCAAAGGCCTGTGCTCATAGCCGGGGTGATTCACGGTTGTATTAGGTTCGGAGCTGCGCACGAGCAGGGAGTGTGGCGCAAGAGGTATAAAAGCGGCCTGGATTTCTCTTCAGACATACCAACAGCAATTCTCTTTTAACCCTACTTGTGCGAACCATACATCATGAGCACCGCTCAGGTATCGCCACGTTTGCATGTTCACCAAAAGTCTGGAGGTCACTCATGAGGTTATCAACAGGCGAACTCCAGTCAGCATGATGGCCGTTCTGAGTCCGAAGAGGACTATAACACACCCAGAACTCCCCTTCGCACGAAGGTGGCCTGCCAGTTCTGCAGAGGTAAGTGATCGCAATATACTGTAGTCCCATTGTTGACACAATGATGATTAGCTCGGAAGATAAAATGTGATGGTCGTCCGATTTGTGCCAACTGCCAACGCCGCGGTATAGCATGTAATTATGTCCCCGTGTGAGTGCTGATCGTTTGCTCGTTGGCAGATATAGCCTCATCGTTGTTTCAGTTCGCAATAGGAGTAATTATATGAGTAATTATATTCTTCAACGCTGGTCGCGTACGTGACTGCGTCCTACGCGCCGCGCACTTCAAAATTTAGTCGTTATGCATGCGCATGTATGCTACAGTGGCCAACCTACATAATCATAGTGTCGTCTATTCCAACTACTCCACCGAGCCTTGGCTGAGCTCGCTACGCAGTGTCGTTGACGATTCTGATTCCGACCTGGACTCCCCGCCAGCTGTCAACACAGAGCAGGATTGCTTCTGAAACATCGATGTGCCAGTCGTAAGCTGGCGACCATCGAAGACACGAACAAACTCGTCAACGATGCATCTTCGTGTCTTTGCGGACAAGCACTGGTGCATTTTTGCTGCTTCCTCACGGGCTTTCTTGAGGATGGATGCCGAGAGCGTCGAAGGACCGTATGAGAACTCGGCAAGAGTGGAACTCCGCGTCCAGATATAGTAACACACCACCCTTAACGTCTGGTTACGAGACTAGCAGTCTGCAATAGAGCGTTCTTTTTGATGGTCGGAGCCATCATATCGAGATCCGGCTCTTTGGATGCGAACATCACTCCCACTACTTTGGAAGTACACCGTCCTCTTCTACAGTCTGCGTTGCCATCCGCACACACAATTTTCGGCTCTGATTTTCGGGCAGCGCACCATTGGCATGTCCGTGACATCTTCCAGACTAGTGTGCCAAGGGCCTATTTCCATTCCCACTCACTGGCACATCATCAGAACCAGCTGCCCAGCCTCTGCCATATCTCAATAACATTCTTCACGGCGAATCCCCTAAAGAGCCGGAGGGTATGTACGGTCCCTTACTACTGAGTCATATATCCCGATAATGAACCGCTTCGCTCTTACATTTGCACAGCCACTTCTACAGTGTACTGGCAGAGTATTCTACCGCAACTGTCGCATTTCGCCCATTATGGGAGCCTCTTATGAAGCTGTCATACGATCTAGGGAATCTGAGATTCATGATATTGGTCAAAGCATCCGGTTTCCGTGAAGCGTTTCTACGAGGTAGTAATCAATGAGCCGATAAAGCGCGCTTTGTGCAATATACTGGCGCTGACCGAGCGTGTCTCAACGCTTGCGACATCGGTACTTCCAAAGCGCAGAGAACCATGCGGGGATCTATATCACAAAAAGGCTCATCATCTTTCTGGGTCAATGTGGCGCAACGGTCTGCGTCCACAGCCGAGCAATGCACGGTTGTGTTAGATTCGGAGCTGCGCACGAGCAGGGAGTGTGGCGCAAGATATATAAAGACGGCCTGAGTCTCTCTTCAGACATACCAACCGCAATTCTCTCTACATCCTCCTTGTGCAAACCATACACCATGGATACTGCTCAGGTATCGCCGCGTTTGCATGTTCACCAAAAATCTGGAGGTTACTCATGAGGTTCTCAGCAGGCGGACTCCATTCAGCCTTTTGGCCGCCCTGACGGCGGAGAGATTTTCAACACAGCCACAAACCCCCCTAGGAATCAGGTGGCCTGTGAATTCTGCAGCGGTAATGCCAGTAATTTGTTGACATTTCTTCTATGTTGACAGATTGATGCATAGATCGGAAGATTACATGTTGTGGCGGTCTCCCTTGTAGCAACTGCCAACGTCGCAATGGTCCCGAGTGTACTGTCCCCACGTGAGTGCTGATTATTCACTCCTTGGCAATTTCCTCATTAGCAGACGCTGCCTCATCGTTGTTTCAGTTCGCAATCGAAGTAATTATGTCTCTCGACGCTGATTTACTCGCACCGCATGTAAACATACTTGGTTCCATGTTAAACCTGGCACTATGGTCTCTTCTATTTGCCACAATCCTGTGGCTCTGTTGTCGTGTAGGCAGATCTAGATGTCGTAGTCTACCTCCCTTCTTGAAGGCGGTTAGTCCGCACCGCTTCTTGCGCAATGTCCTGTTGTTGACGGCTGAGTTATGCGATCCGCTCACCAATCCAAAACATAATTTGGTACGCCATTCATCAATGCGTTATATGGTCCGAGCCGGGTAGAAGCCCCCACGCAGGTCTCTTACATGATAAAATAACGTAGATACCTCCGCTTCCCAACAATTGACGTAGAGGTCTGAGAAACCGTGCCATCGCGAAGCAAAATAGACGTCAATTTTGCCACTGCGTTATGTACATGACATGTGTTCAGCTTCGTTGCATAAAGACCAGACCATTGTGAGGCTGCTTACCAAGCTCGTTAGAAGTCGACGCAGATAGCGATTGTTGTATAATGTAGTGCAGAACGGCGGTGACGGATATCCATACCTATATACAGAATATCAGCAGCTAATCTGAGGACGCATTCTTCGAATCGTGAACAGCAAGCTGTGGCCTACGCACATTCAAGGCGACACTGGGCAGTTCGTTCAACAGCTACATAAACTCTCAGCATACGTTCTCGTCTAACACATTGTGAATATCCACTCACTTCGAAAGCCTCGTCCCTGCTAGTGACTTCAGCGCAGCGTGGATGCAAGCTGGTTGGAAGCAGGGGCTCTGGGAGTGCGTCAAGAAGTTGTAGTAGTGCATCTCCGAATGCCCAGGCCACATCCTGCTTGCTGTGAACGTGGTCAAATTTGAACTCGGCTCCGGTGTCCAAGCACTGAGGACAAGCAAGTGTTAGATTGACGTAGGAGCGTGCCACGCTGGCTAACATACATCTTTGATTTCGTGCACTAGATCTGGTGGACCTGCATGCAAGAACAGTTCGTCCTGTGTCGCTGTGATCCCTTGACTCCTTTTGGTAGCATGAAGTTACATACCACATTGGTGGCATTGCTCATGATCCAGTTGATGAGACGCATGATTTCCTTAGGAGCCGTCGTGGCATGATCTACTGGGAGGAGGTTTGTTGGGGTCACAGTTCGCACAGGCCCTCGCAGGCGTGATAGCCATCGGAGATCATTTGAAAAGCAAGTCCGCTCTGGACCAAGAGTCAGATATACAAACGGTAGCGTATGGCTTGCATCTGAACTCACGGTATTGGCCAGTAACAGAGATAAAATAATCTTTGCCCAAGGCAACATGCAGGATTAAGGTGAAGTCCAGCCGGCCTGATTCTCTGTTCAGATGCGATGCCACGGGGTTATCCACATACGACGAAATGCGGATCATCGTTGTTTCTCCTGGTAGTAGGAGACCCTGAACAACATTAGCATCTTAATTTTTCCAAACTCTACGAGGGCACCGTCTTACCGTCGTCGGCTCTACACTAAACCAACCAGGGGAATTGAAAGGTTCGTTCTCGGCGCGAACAAAGCGATACGCGCAGGCAATCTATGAGTGGCGTCAGCCGTGAGCAAAAACGGTCGTGCCTACGTCGCACTTGTACCTTTCCAATGTTCTCGAGCTGTAGCATCTGCGTAGACAGGCGCCTATGACTGTGCATTATAAGACGTCTGCCGTAATATCGAGCAAGAAAGCATACTAGATGTCTCCGAAATCAATGCTCGAGGTGCTCAGCCTCATTTTCGGTATACTCTCAGAATATTCGATCGTGGCGACTTTTCTCCACAATCCGTGAACAAACGAGTCGTAAGCATGTCGGTCAATGGATGGTGCCTACAACATCACACTTATGGTAGCCCTAGGACCCGAAATGCAGCTGAGACGTACCCTGATATCGAACACGGCTGAGACCGGTTTGTGGTCGCTCATGGTGATTTCAGGATGACTCATGTACGAAAGCTGTCCCACCGTCAACATAGCGGACTCCATATGCAGAATCCGATCTGTCCATGCAGGTTTCCGTCTGACAAAACTTCAGCTTCAGTGACAGACAGCTCAAATGCGTAATGCATTACTTGATGTCATATCCTTGTTGATCTGCAGCTATACCGGCACTGAATCTGTAAGACCTGCCGCACCAAATATAACCGCGGTCAACAGGATGCACGCATGGTGATCCACCGTAACAAACAACTTACGGCGGGTGCGTTATGGGATGTTCCAAGAAGTTCTCGAATGCATGTTTCTTGCGTCTCGCCGTTGATAGCTTGTGACACATTTCAGCAAGGTGATTATGACGGACATGCGATGGACTGACCTGATCGTACTGAAGCAAAAGTCTTGTCTCGCTCTGCCTGAGCTCTGGGGGTGACGACAACAGAGAGCGGATGTCTGCATCGGACAGATTTATCCTGTAGTTGAGATCTGTGAAACTTCCCCGTCTTATTGAACCACTTTGCACTAATAGAAGGTGCTCAACTGACCACCCTATTCGTAGGACGTCAGCTAGCGGATATGACTTATATAGTTTATACATGCCATCCAGAATAGAGCGTCGGTTTCAAAGACACTGATAGGGATTGTGGTCGCATTCCCGGTCGCTCCCTGATTGAGCTCAGGTGGTCCCGTTATTCCTGAGTCAAACACCAATCGCTTTGACAGGTCGTGGAAGTCCGCGTTTCGTCTCTCGTACATTTCATCGAACGCAGCCAGATGGGAATTGACGAACGTCAACACGATCGGCCTCGGCCGGTGACCATCGGAGGAGGATGGGGTGTAATTAAGTCGCAAGGCCGTGGCGCCTTTGTTGCCCTGAAAGGTTGATTGAGCATCCCGATGGAAAGACCAATCCAAGATACCTACCATTAATCCCATTATCCCAGCTCCAATAGATGCAGTTTGGATGTCGTCAAAGCTTGGCTTGAGCATCTTCTTCACAACGACAATAAGAAGCATTCCGACAAGTTGTTTCGATGCTAACTACAAATGGGAGCTACAGTCAGCTGAATTGCAGAAACATCCAAAATCTATTACCGATGAACGCAAAGTTCGGATAGCGACGAAGTATTCTGGGTAAACACTACTCACCTTTTCATACAATACAGCCTTCTCCCCCAATCCTGCAAAAGTCGCCGTGACCCACGCATCTTCTCGCACAGTTTTTGTGGAATATAGCAACGCTTCGGTCGAAAGATCAAGCTCTTGAAATGCTAGGACAAATATGTCTGGATCCGCGCGATCGCTTGCGAGGATGTCACTGCTCTCCGAGGGCGCGGTTCTCTCGTGGCCTTCTAAGGGACGAGAAACAGCTTCTAGCGCAACGTTACATGTGAGTCGACCACAAAGCGTTTTCGGACGCACCTCCAGTAACTGGATCAGCTATCAGTGCCTGTGCGACATGCAAGGTGATTTTTCGGCGACATACATGACTGTGCAGTGGCATCAAATGGGTCGCGTGCAATCTCTCCCAAGGATAGAGGTGATATCGCTTTGGCTGGAGGTATGAATGCTATGCCGGAGTCACGGTGCCTGAGCCACACGGATAGGTCCTGCGACGGCATTTTGCCGTTGACGTTGAATGTACCAATACGTAGCCTATACGGACCAGGTCACATGTTTGGCGCATCTTCCCGAGCAATAATATGTCAAACCGGAGTGTGCGCCCGGCTTTGCACGTTGGAATCAACTCAGCCTCAACCTTCCGCCTCATCCAGTCTGCACGAATCAGGGCAATATCTGATGCCTCGTCGCCAGGTTGCCCCGCTGTCGCTGATGAGAGAAACACGCTCAGAGGCTGCTTAAGATTTCGCAGATCTGGAGGTATACTCGACACTGTTATAGACTATGATCAGCATTACTTCGGTCCGATCAATTGATGTAAATACGCAATGGCGGCCTCCTCGCTTCAGCAATATATGGCGCTAACCACGTATAAGCACCAAAGGCTTCTGAATGCTCCCTGGCTTTTGAATAGTCAACCAAGCTAGGGCAAAGTTACATAACGAGTGACATACTTGATATCTCTCGAAGCCGCTTGCATTCCGTGATGACCTCCTTCAGGCTTTGGGTATCATGAGCGACCAAAATGAGAGGTGCAGCATTTTCGTCATGTCCAGGGTTTAGTGTCACAGTCAAGTCTAGAATCATGCAACTGCATGAGCCAGGAATGCAGTCCCAGGATGTAATTCAGAACATACCTGTCCGAGGTTGACTCAATGCGGTTCCAGCTGAGGCCTGCCGGAGGTCTATAGTATTACGCCGAGCCTGAGCCATCGTCATAGAGAAGTCGCCAACGATAGGGTATGCATGCTCGAGAAAGTAGTTATCTGAGCTTCGAAGAAGTGGTGACCGTAGGCCAGGTTTCATCTTGTACACAAATACGCTGTAAGAGAGCCCGGAGACATCGCAAGTTCTTGCGCATACATTCCAAGTCGACTAGAGAGAAAGCTCACCATCCTTCTTCTCGGCTAGTGGCATCGTCACGGTGTGAGATGACCGCAAGAATTCGCCCTTCCACACGGGCTCCCTCGCTGTGTGTGTGTGGACTCTCGGTTTTCCCAGTAGCAACGTCGTCCATGCCAATGTTGACAGGCACCTCCGTCTCCAAAGCGACTTTAACAGTCTCCGTTGGATGAAGATACACTTGAACCATAAGTTCAATCTTGTCCGACATCCTGAATTAGTATGCGCGATGTGGTGTTCCTTAATCACGTATCATATGTCTAACTGCAAGTCGTCCACCAAGGTCGTGATGGCTTGCGAGATCCTGCGAGATTTGGTTGCATCATCGATGCTCCACGTGATAGGCTACTCGACGCGATCACGTGCTTCGCGTTGTTGCAAATCGCGACGTTGGTGGTCATTGACCTTCTTTCTAGTGATTGCACGTGCATTATTGGGGGAGCACTCTTGTGGGACTGATTGTACGCGTTAATGTGTTGTAGTATATCCATGGGGACGCGTGGTCTATCACAGCTAGTCCAAGCCTAATTCTGGCTACTCGAAGTACATGATGCATCGAAATCACTGCATGGCCATCACCTCTTCAACAATCTTGGTAACCCTCTTGGTGTCTTCGTCTGCTTCGTCGGATGCAAGCCGTTCTTGTCGACATGACCGACAGCCGCAATCAGTCGTCGTGTTACGCGCGAAACGCGGCCGGTTGGGCACCGACGGCGCGGTCTGTGAACGCTCCCTCAGGAGTTCTTCCCTCATTCTAGCGAGGCGAACCACCATGGACATTCCTAGCTTGTCCGCCTCTTCCTCCGTCAGCGGTTCCTCCCTGACGCAGATGTCCGTGTATGCAGGCTGTACCCACTGCGGAATGTCATGCTTTATGGCGAGCACCAGCCTCTCGACAGGGCCCAGTGGCGGATCGTGTTCTGCGATCTCCCTGACTGCTCGGTCGCGCACCTTGTCGAATAGGAAGCGCGATGAGATTGAGAGCAAGGCCGTCCAATCTTGCAGGGTAAAAGCAAGTCCATACACGCTGACACATGAGAACATCAATATATACAGCTCGAGGCGATCGGTGGTTTAACGAAACATACCCTTCATATAGAAAAGTGATCAGACATTCCAGTTCATGCACTGTCACGTCTGGAAGCAGTATCGCCGAGTCTTCGTCTTGTCCATCCGCGAGACCTGATGTTGGAGGACATGTGAACATATCACGAAAGAACTCCGAGTCCCGCTCTAGAAAATAACGATGCACTTGAAAGACATAGTCTTTGTTTGTTGTAATGTTGATCACCTGTGACGAAGCGATAATAAGCGCCATATACGCCATCGTAGATACATGCACTGACGCGCAGAGTGACTTTCTGGTCACTCATGAAGAATCGCGGGTGGCGGATGGATCTTTTGGTCGAGGTGGATGCTTCGATTTGCACTGCATCGTCATCCAGAACGATGGAGTCTGAGTTATCGCGATGACGGAGATACTGGCTGTGCATCACAGTGGTCGTCAGAGCCGAAAATGCAGATTTACAAGGCGGCAACCTTTAGGTGCGACCGGGGGATAATTATACTCCACAGCCTGAGAACACTCTCACGAGTAGACTTTGAAAGCTACGAGATTATTGCGGTATGGTCCGTTTCACAGTAAAGTTACAGACGCTTCACATAATCATAGAAAAGTGGAGAGGACGATGATTGTCGCATTGACAGCCTGCCGCGACGATCAGAACTATCATGTGAGGAGAGTCTGGCTACAGCTTCCAGGTGTAAGTTGGCGGTGGGAGAACGGCAGACAGGGTGGATAGGGACCTCATAACGCGGATCCAGTCGGATGATGGATGCCGCCTCCCAACTCTGCAACGCAAGCCTGGGCCCGGCCCCTCGTGAGGCTATCATCTACGGGGCCAGAATACCTCCTGAACGATCTCCGCGACACGATGGGGCTCGTACGGCTCGTACAGATCCGGGACAATTAGCCCAGGCCATTCATTAGTGAAGGGCTCGTCCATCGGTGGGAATGGCAGATCTGGAGTGGGTGCGCGAGTGTGATCTGGGGTGGTCCGGAAGCAGGCTTCCTGCCGGATCGCCTCCCGCGCCCGTGCGAGCTGCGTACTGATGACGATTCCAAGCCGCTGTGCCTCCTCAATCTCCAGAGGGTGCGCCCGCTGACAGATGGCCTCGTATGAGGGTGCCAGCCAATCTGGTACGTCGAACTGCAGGGCCAGAACAATCTTCTCGATAGGATTGATGCGGGGATGGTGCTGGTGGATCTCCCGAATTGCACGATCGCGAATCTTGTCGCAGATGTAACGCGTCGAAATGGAAAGCACGTCGATCCATTGCGGAAGAGTCAATTTGGCATCGTCATGCATACTAAGATGAAATGAGATGGATCAGCTGAAACGGAACTCAGGTTATGGCTGACCTCTTGTAAAGGAAATCGAGCAGACTCTCGAACTCGCGACATGTGACGTCGTGAAGAGGAAGTGCAGTCAGATCAGTCTGCCCCTCAGCTGCCATATCGCCAGCCGGTAGATCGAACAGTGTCCCAAATAGCTCAGATTCGCGAAGCAAGAAGTATCTGTGAATCTTGAACAGAGTATTTTGTACCTGAGTATGATGCGTAAGTATCTCCTTGCACAATTTGCGAACTCGATTTACTCACTCGAATTATGACCATTTCGTCCTCGATATAGTACTCACGATGGCGTGTCGCAGAGGGGCCTTCTGGTACATGAGGAGATAACAGACGTTGCGGAAAACATGATTCCTCTGGAGAGTGTGTGAGTGGCGACGACGGAGAGTGCGACCGGGGCGGTGTGAGAGGACGCGAAAGAGATCCATGAGGCGGAGGGGATCCATGAGGAAGCGAAGCGGTACGAGAGGATTGAGAAGAGAAATACGCTGGAGAAGAGGCACGAGCGGATACTGGTGAAGGGGCCCGAGTGGACGAGAAATCCCACGAGCTGATGGAGTATGCTGAGGCAGGCATTCGGTCGGGAAGACACTGACCAAGGACGTTTAGGATAACAGGCGAGAGTAGTGGCGTCACACAAGCTGCGACGAACTATATACCAGCTATCGTGCCTGCATGCCCCGTGCGCCAGAACCCTTACTATATTGAGCGTCATCATTGAGAAGGATGCCAAATAGGGATGCCGCAGGTGGGCGTCCTAGGAATGAACTCGTGGTTTTCGTGACAAGGGACAACCTTATACCTCAAAATAGATACATGGTATCTAGGACGGCACAGCCGAGACCAGATACGACCTTTGAGTAGCATACAAGGATCAGCATTCATTACCGCCCCCGGATGACCGAGGTGTACCTGTGGGCTACACTGTGCGTCCTGCATGCCTGAACAGACGGTACGGGTATACGAGACCAGGAACGGGCACGGGCATGCACCGATGGCAGTTACATTGTAGAATGCGATGCATCCCCGGGCCAGAACACATCATTCACCACCCTGGAGATCAACTCCTCGTCCGGCGCATCCGGGGGAGTGTACCGGCTGCCGTACCGCTTTTGCCAGGTCGTGCGATAGGTCTCCTCGAGTATATTCTCGCGTGCACGACCGACGCGAGCAGTGATGCGCGCGCCCAATCGCTCCGCCTCGAGCTCGTCCAGAGGGTACGGGCGACGGCACAGGTCTGCGTATGCCTGTGCCAACCAGCCCGGGACATCGTGTCTAATCGCGAGTACGATAATCTCCACCGCGCTCAACGACTGGCGCTGAGCAGTGATCTCGCGGATAGCGCGAGTGCGGATCTTGGAGAATCGCAGCCGCGTTGACACATCGAGGAGGGTAGTCCATTCCTCGAGCGACACAGCATCATTATCATCAAACACTCTGCCCCACGCAGCTGGTCAATTTGATCATGTGGTATGACAGGAAATTGTTCGCGTACCGGTTGTAAAGGAAGTCAAGCAAGCAGTCAAATTCGCGCCGTGTCACGTCAGGAAGCGAGATGGCAGTGTCATCCGAGCCGCCCATAACTCGATCTTGGCTCAGCTGGCCCTTCAACAGGTTGCAAAAGAAATCTGAGTTCCGTTCCAGCAGATGGCGATGAACTTTGTATAACAAGCCCTCGACCTGTTGTATAAGGCACATCAGTCGCAGTTACGGTATATAAGGAAACAACACCAACGTCTAGCACTAGCATCTCGTCTCTCAAGTAGAATTTGGCATGGTAGCTTCGCTGACTGGAGCTTGAAGATGCCTTTGAAGCACTGGAGGACTTCCGACTAGGCCCTGCAGCTGCATTAGATGGCTTGGGGTTTACCGATGCCATGATTGGAGACGATAGTGCTGTTGCAGAAGGAGGGCTTTGTGGTGGAGAGATAGGCTTCGTGGAAATGCTGAGAAGACTGCGACGACAGCCACGGGCACGAGCATGCGGTGGCAGATCGATGGAGGGTAGAGGAGAGGGAAAAACAGGACTGGGCGCACGGAATATTTCACCCATCAAGTCTGTCCTGGACGGGGTGTTTATGGCCAGTTCAACGAGTGAAGCGACGCCAGGAGAAGACGGTTCCCCACAACGAAAGGCTGGGAAGATGAGCGAGCCCCGTGTCATCTGAGGTTCAGCTAGCTGAACCTCCTGGGTGGATAAAGCGGCGTCCTGCGTAGCTTCACTATCCCGCTGATCATGGGCATCTAGGTGTGGTTGGGCAGACGCCTCTACGAGCTTGGGAGGCGACACAGGCGAGGGTAACGTAGACGACTGCTCGCGTGAGGACGGATATGGATGAGCCCAGCTGGAATTCGCGGGAGAAGACGACGGAGACGATACCAAGTGAGCAGGCTGTGGAGGGTATCCATCTGGAATTGTGATTTGTAACGCGGGGGTCGTCTGCGGATATGAGACCGAATGAGCAGGCGGAGGAGGGTATGCGTCTGGAATTGTGATTTGGAGCGCGGGGGTCGTCGGCAAAGATGAGCTAGTGGACTTCATGACCATTGTCAAACGTAAGAGCGATCACAATGTGCAAGGGACTGTAGGCTTCGCTCAGCCTTCATGCGACGGATATATGGCCAAGGTCTCGATGAAAACACGCATCTAACGCATGCCCGGGGCATGAGGGTGAGCAGCATGTTATGCGCGTGGCCATAATATGGTGTCTTGATGATTTACAAGTGCAATGCCTCGAGATGTCCGGCATCTTCATCAAGAGACTTGATGCCTGTACCGCGTTCTCCTCACAGCTTCAAGCCCTCTTGAGAGTAACACCCCCGATTTGCTAGTGATGCAGGAGCCTTGGACTCAGGAGTATACACCGCAGCTCGAGGTATAGCACGCAACGTCACGCATCTGCTGGTTGTGAAAAAAAGCGGTTATCAGTCGCAGGGAGGAAGTCGAGGTCCCAAGAAGAGCTCCGAACTTCAGCGGTGTTGGGCCATTTATTGCGACTTTGCCCCAAAGTGGAATTGGATGACATAACGGTTCATAAGTCAAGTGAAATAAATAACTGATATCGTCCAAACAAATCCAACAAAGATTGTGGTAAATGATCGTCAAGCCATATGCAAAACACCAAGTCCTGGAGAAAACTCAAAACTTCCAGCCTCCAGCAAGGCCCATAACGTTGTTTGGATCGTATTGCGCCTTGATTGCCTGCAGCCGAGGCAAATTGTCGCCATACATTCGCGACAGCGGCGTTCCGTACAGAGCATAGTTGGGATACAGCGGCGCGTCGGTGACATCCTGGCCCCCAAGCACAGCTAGCTCAGTCAGATGGCTCGAGCTCGTCCGCATCGTGTCCCCCATTTTCGTATCGGATAGAGATAAGTCCCATGCGTAGTATATGTTCATTGGCAGGATGGCTCTGTCGCGTTTCGGGGGCCAGGCCGAGTCTGAGCCGTGGGAGAGCATGCTGGGGAGGAATGGCTCGATGTCATAGCTGAGGAAGAGACCAGGCACTTCCCAGGCCAGTTGGCTTGCCCAGTACTGTTTGGAACCATGTCAGAGGCCGTTTACAGACATACAGCATGCGAACACACCGTAGTCTCGTTCGATACAGCAGTCAGCATCGAGGGCGTGATGTCATACAGTGAAACAGTATCGAAGTAGCCTCTGCAAAAGTTTGAGTACTTAGGCTGGAACGTATGACTTCCGAGGGTTGGTGAGACATACCGAAGGCCGGAAGTTTCATTACTGACCGAGCTCAGGACTAGCGACAAGAACGAACGCGAGGAAATGTCCTGGCTCACGGCAGGGATTGCCATGAACTCGTCGAACATTCCATCTGGTGGGGAGGATCCGTCATAAAAAAGGCTGACTTGCCCGAGATGCTATATAGGAAGACGTGAGACACTAATGGTCCGTCCGATCCACAAATGCCCACGTACAATGCCAAGATCCCAATTGAAGGTGGAGATAATAGAGGCTTTGGGGTCTGTAACGTTGGCATAGAAATTGGCCGTAGCTGTAGCGATTTTGTCGAATTCCCCCAACGCCAAGATGGTCCCACCCTAGATCTCAATACAAATGAAGAGGAGGCAAAGTAGAGACAAGTAATACTCACCCAGACTTGGCCCTGAGGGAACGTCTTCAGGGTGAACTGCGTCACAATACCCTAATTTGTTACGGTCAGACGGAGTCGTATGCTTCCCACTGGTAAGACTCACGAAATTGTTGAAGCCACCCTGCGAGACCGTATGAGTATGATATGTCGACCTATAAGGGAGAAAAGGCCTCACCTTCAGTGCAAAGAATAAATCAGGATTCGAAGAAGCAGTGATATCGCTGATAGTGCCGTTTGGGAGCACGAGCTGGTAGGCCATCACTGTATCTACAGTTAATCCATACTGGTTGGACAAGAAGGAAAACCCTTTTACGCGGGGAATCTCATCAGCGAGCACAACATGGATGCCACTATTATACCTACCTCCACCGAGGGTGAAGCCAGCAACACCCACCCCGGTGACTCGTCCGCCGACCACATTCACGCCATACGGCTCGAGTGCCGCGTAGACGTCGTCCCAGATTAGACCGGAGCCGATGTCTACAGTCTGCGAGTCTGAGTGGTACGTCACACCGCTGAACCGCGACATGGTGATCTGGACTCCAGCGGTAGACGAGAATCCTGGGTTGGACGCATGGCCACCCCCTTTCACCTACGCAGCCTGGGTGAGAACGAACTAGCAAAATACGAAAGGAGTATGTACCGCGAAGGGTGTGTTTGTCTTGCCTAATATTTGCAGCTGCACGCCTGAAGTTGAGAGAATGGCTATAATCATGTGGAAAGAAACATACAACGGCGCCGACATCTTCTGGTGCTCCAGGCTCGACAGAGCAGGTGGATAGTTGTGAACTAGAGGACATATAGTGCTCTATGTCCCCAGTGTAGGATGATTGAACTACAACGCCGGCGTGAAACCTCACAAAGATAAATGATTTCACTAGCACGTACGAGGATAGAACACAGCAGACTGAGAAGAAACCGCCTTTCCGATCTCCTCACAGACGGAGAACGTCTGAATAACACCCCTGGTCTGCAAGGTCGGGCCATCCGCCGCGTAGACAGCGTTAAATAAAAGGAAAGAAGAGAGAGAACTGAATGCGACGGTGGCGAACATTATAACAAGCTTACGCTAACAGTGGGGATGTTGCCTAGTTAGAAGAGACAGGGGGGCAACGATTGGCGGGGTGCATTTATTCATATTACACCTAGGGGTTCAGACACGCATCACTAGACTTGGCGGTCTCCAGCCTCCTGAGTAGGATGCGGAGATCAGCAGGAGAGAAACGAAGCGGGTTATGATTTCGGCGGCCATGATATCTCGGCGGAGTCGGTATGTTTGAGGATGTAATGCGGTGGTTTGCCCCTGAGTCCGATGAACAGAATGACTTGAACCCAGTCTCCCAGTCGAAGGCAGTGCGAGAAATGATAGCTTCGAGTATTTGCTTAGTTTACGCGACCATAAATCCCCGTCGATATTTTGACCGTCGAGGTGAAACCATGGATCAGTCTCCTGTTCCGGACGTGCCTAGGTTGCGGGTCAATCCTTTTGATGCATAGCATTCATTGATGAACATGCTTATTTTATGCCATGTAAACACGGGTCAGGAACACAGCGAGCTCAATTGACATCGTGCCTCGGAGCGGGAAACTGTCGAGGCTCGAGTGACCAATTTTCTTAGCGACGTTAAAGGTTGCACCTTGTCTCATCACTCACAGCACAGCCTGGTGAGAAACGCAGTTACAGTCGCGATATCAAGTACCAGGGGTGATCTGTTTCAGACCCAAATAGCAACACGGTTGGAAAGCTTGTAGTCAAATGCAGCGGGTAAATGAGTAGAATCAATGACATTGACAGAGGGCGTAACTTTTTGCAATCAGTGAGAAGACTTCATCAATCATGTACCATGTCCCATGCAACGTCTGACCTGTCCATTCCTCTGCAGACAAGCATTTCGGGCACACACATCAGCCAGTTACAGTGCATTATGTGTTGCATAGAACCGGAGGAAATACGGGAAAACAGGATGCAGAGCATGCGTCATGGTGGACATGTAGTACATGTAGCGGTTTTGCAGTCTCCCCAAACAGCGTGACAACCGACAAATGTGCCTAGAACTGGAGTGCTCATGTGAGTGGTTAATTGGACCAAACCATGAGATAGGTTGACGTACGCGAAGGGGCTGGAAGAACCACTTGTTCTTCCCACTCGTGTAGCGGTCCTCAAGCAGCTTCTTGATCTGCTTCTTCGAGTCCTCCCGTTGTGAGGGCTCCTTGAATGTATCCGACGAGACCGTGCCCTTCAGACCCTCCAGCTCAAGCGCATAACGTGTGGGGAAAAGGTGCGAGTAGTTGACGACCTACCGTACCAGCACTCGATATGAGATCCCAGGACGCCAGTAGACGTGGATACGACATGCGCACCTTGATAAAAGGCTTGATTTTGCTCCGCTTCGCTAGCTTCTTCGTGCCCATGCGCTTCGTCACCTTCAAAGGGTAGCGCTCGATGCCGGCAACAATCGCGTGGGGGTATGGTCGCTCCTTGGTACCCTCATCAAGCTGCTTGATGACGATGACTTTCTTGCCTGCCTGGCGTCCCTGGAGGACGATAGCGACCTGGCGTCACACTCAGCACGAAGCTTCTAGGACGGGATCAAACGCGAAGTCTCACCTTGCCAGGCTTATAAACTGCCGCAGCAGCACTTCAGCAAGACCTTACACGATCTGAATACCGTCGTGACATACCTCGGGGCATCTTGAGGACTTGCGAGAACGGAGGAGGCGGGCGGGATTTCCTTACCGGATATTAGGACACAGTGGTTGGCTCGTGGTGAATGCAGCCACCCGGCATTTGCCGAGGGCTTGCTGTATAGTTTGTGTCATAAGTTCTCACGGTCACTTCTCTGCCTCTCTGTCGCTACCGTAAAGTACTATGGAAACGTTGACTTTTTGCCTCTCTTTCTCTATTATGTTATGCTGTTCCGAGACAGGTTCCGTGCACAGCGACTGGAAAGGCTTCAAAGTACGGTTAAGAGCTGTTGAGCTTTGGAAGCAAGGACAGTTCACAGCTACATTCAGACATCACGCACTGTGAGCAAATGACCTGACGCCAAATGGTAGCACGCGCATACGACAGATCTGTACACGCTCTCCTAGGGTTTGCACCGCAACTGCGTGTACTTTGACATGAATTTGTCCATCTGTCGTACTTGGCAGACCGCGGAATCCTGCTTGCGCATTTTAAAAGTGAGCACTTGTGAGATTGATCACCCATTCGTACCCCGCACGCGTGAGGCTCGACGAGATGTCTTTGTTCCCGTTTCCTTGGAACCAGCACACCTCACTCAAAGTTAGTCAAGACGAGGTATCAGAAGGAGATACTTCCAGCGGCACAGACTCTCAATCCATCATCACAGCAACGACCCCTGTCGCGTCCACAACGGCACCTACCCTTGAGGTCAAGCACGTTGACTATTACTGCAGCACTCAGACGCGGCAATGGGCATATCGCGACACGAGTTTGCTATCGCGCCCCGCAACGATTCCACCAGATAATGACCCGTGGCGTTCGTTCTGCTTCGTGGTAATTCGTACGATTCCTATCAAACACGGAGCGGAGCCGACATTCCATATTGTCGTCAAAAGCCCTGTGCTTCGGGCAATCTGCAGGGATGTCATGCAATTTATAAAGGGTGTGTCGTGGTCCGACGAGCCTCTGCAGGTGTGTCATCTGCACTTAGATGAAAATCCCGCATAATTGCCCCCCTTCAGCTATCTCCAGATCTGTTCATTACATTTTACCCCAAGCTGCTCGAGTATCGAGCTGGGCTGAGCAGCGACCATCCGTCGGAGGCGGACAACATCGCGTGCGCGACAGTCGATTCCGTTTTCAACTACTTGCGTGCCGACCACGGCAGCACCCTCGGGCGCATTGCTAACCTAACTGCACACGACGAGATCACGTTTGACCTCCTGTATGCTATATTCGTCCCGAAGAGTATCCTCATCATCAAGTGTCCCATCTCGGGCCATGCGCACGCCGTGCAGCTTGAGTCCGTGCAACGCGGGATCTCGTACATTCTGACCTATCGCTACATAGAATCCATGCACTCGATTCGCCTCAACTCTGTCAAGAAAGGTGTCGCCGGCACTCAGGATGGACTGGTGTATGGTACCGTCGCGGAGGCAATCTCTGTGAACGCGTTCCAGGGCGTCGTTAAGATCAACACCCTTTCGGCGTACCCTATTCAGTACCATCCCGATGAGAAAGCTCTGAGAGCATCTTTGACCGCGCGCGGTCGCAGGTGGCGGGAGCTGAACGGGTCACACCATCTCCACTACAAAGGTATAGCTGCGGAGTGTACTATCGCCGGCAGAGAGAAGTGCTCTGTCAATTATAATGTTCGAGTCTCCCCGACTCTGATGACGTGATCCTGACACTGTGTGGCGCTTTAGGTTGATTCTCGAGTTGTGATCGACAAAAGTGTGTCTGTTATAGTCAAGTACACACTAGTGCTCACGAGTGGCTACAGCTGCATATCACGATCTCAACCCAATCTTGGGACCTTCGATACAGATCATCTCGACGTTTAAGGTCATCGAGCCCGCACTGCAAGATGACGACCTCTTACTCGCCCCACCCATTGTCTACGGGTTCGCTCTGTTGGAAAAGAAATGGCGTGCGCACAGTCCCGTCTGTAAAACGATCAATGGCTTATAGCTATGTTTACAGTCGTGTTCAGCATTGATCGTCTCCAATCCATCACCTGGAACGATGAGGTCTTCGCCAACCTCGTGCTCCCCGGCAGTCGCAAGGCACTTCTCCGCTCACTTGTGGAGGTCCACATGGCCAGAATAGGCCCCGACGACTTCGTCCCGGGGAAAGGTCAGGGACTGGTCATCAACCTCTTCGGGCCTCCTGGCGTGGGCAAGACACTGTCGGCCGAGGCGACCAGTGAGCACATCAGGTGCCCGTTGCTCGCTGTCAGCGCTGGTGACCTCGGCACAACCGCGCGTGATCTCGACGTCAAGCTGCAGCGACTTTTTAAGATGGCGTCGACCTGGAAGGCGGTGATGTTGATCGACGAGGTTGGGCTAGTTGCCTCGGCTTTCTCCCGCAAATACTCATGACGCTCATGGGATAAATAGGCCGATGTCTTCCTCGAAGAACGATCGTTGAATGATCAAGAGCGGAATGCTATGGTCGCTGTCTTGTGAGTCATCTTGCACGAATTGCCGTCTCGCGCTGACCGCCCGCCTTCCACGACAGTTTGCGAAACATCGAATACTACACCGGCATCCTCTTCCTGACCACTAACCGCGTCAAGACATTTGATCCCGCATTCCTGTCTCGGATTCACGTAGCCCTGAACTTCAAAGGGCTGTCGAAGTCCGCCAAAGTTCAGATTTGGCGGTCGTTCCTTCTCAAGGCTGGTGCAGAGCCTGTTGATGACCGGCTGGAGGAGCTTGCTGAGCGCGACATCAACGGCCGTCAGATCAAGAACGCAGTTCGGACAGCACACTCGTTAGCTGTGAGTCGTGGGGAGAAGCTGAGCTCGGTTCATTTGGCCGAGACCCTGGACGCAATGGAGGAATTCGCGATGGAGTTTGCCAGTGCTTGATTCTCGAGAGATATTTGAGAGCAGATGCCTAAGATGTCAATAACTAGTCGCGTAGTCCTCGTAGCTCACTTGATCTTCATATGCTTGGATTTTTGCTCGACTATTTCTCGGTCGAGTAGTTCGAGCGTCACGAGTACTTGAGTGCACGGAAATCCCTTGTTGGGGGCGGGGCGCCCGATAACCACGTTCTTTGTTGACCAAGGCGGCACCGCTAGGGTGATACGGCAAGCACGTTCGATTCATCGATGCTGTACTGCCTGCTTGGTGTACCCAAGGCCTTCCACCGCGCCACCTGACCGCGGCTCGCTTAACTTGGCAGCGTTCGTTTTCATCCTGTACAAGACATACAACATAGAGTGTTTTCCCCGGGCTCAGGTTGACGGTTCTCAAGCATACCCCACTGCTTCGACGTGGTATGTAACGTGAATGGATGGAGACTGACTTGACACTGACTACAACCCACCCTTAGATCTTTAGATCTTGCTGCTGCAGCCACGTAAAGGGACATATTCTTCGAAGGTGCGTTCTGCGACTCATCTGCTAGTGGTACCTACGTGCATCTATGGCGTCTGCAGCCAGCTTGAGAACACCAACCAACCGCAATGCTGCGTCAGCCTGACATACACTTATTCCGAGCGCGCATTCTTTATTGAATCATCTATGTTCATGATATGTATCTACACCTCGTCTCAAGCCTTCAGACTTCCGTTGTTATTCGAACTTGTTGTGCGGCATAAAGCGCACCCCTGATTTTTGCGATCGAGTACTGAGACACTGGTTCCTCGAAAGGGTCGCTAGACATGCCAATGATGACGTTCACTGCCGTTCTGATCGCAGCCGTAATCCTGTTCTTTCGAGCAGGCCACGTCTTGTACAAGCCCAGCCCCAGGATGCAGCTCCGCATAGCGACGTACAACCTCCGCTACGACTCGCAGCCGGACAATATTACTGTGCAACAGTCTCTGGAAGTGCTTCCGGGTCCGCTGGAAGAACCTCATTATTTAGCGAGGAGCGGAGAACAGCCATGGAGTACTAGAAGAATGAAAGTCGCGCAGCATCTGCTCAGCGAGAATCCCACTATTATTGGTTCGTTCTACGCCATCCATTCGGGGTCAGCTGTCGGATTCTAGATATTTCTCTGCTGCTGCAGGATTCCAAGAAGCGCTGGTCAGACAAGTCAGGGATCTAGCACAGCTGCTTGGGGATGAATGGGCGTGGGTAAGGATCCTAACCGTTTGTCAAATGCCTACGATGACTCACATCGCTATTCTAGGTAGGCGTGGGACGCGACGACGGAGCTGAGGCGGGCGAATTCTGCCCAATCTTTTACAAGACGTATGTAGGGTGGCGCTTTAATCGTTCACTTATTTTGTATATCTCTGACACAACCATCTCGGCCTACAGGACCGAACTTACATTAGTGGAGAAGGAATCCTTCTGGCTCTCGTACGTATAACTCATTGGCATCAGATGTCCTTCACCGACCTGGAGCATGGAATAGCCACACCCCCTTCGAACCTTCTCGATTCCCGGGCGCAGGCTCCCACCGGGTATGCGAGGTCGTCCGCTTCAACGCAAAATCGTCTCTCGCCTCCTCACCACAAGCCTTCACGCTGCTCAACACGCACCTCGACGACCGCTCCGACATCCAGCGCCGTCTCGCTGCTTCGCTCCTGCTCATCCGCGCGCGCTACGAGGCCTACACGACTGGCGGGCCCGTCTTCGTTACCGGCGACTTCAACAGCGCTGCGACGGGCTACGACTCGGGTGCGTACCAGATAATCACGGGCAAGCAGCGCCCGATTCCTGTCGACCCCGCGTTCGCCAAGAAGTATGCGGTGCCGGAGGACGCGCTGCCTGATTTCGTGATGCAGGACCTCAAGGTGGAGACGCCGAAGCTGCGTGTCTGGGGCGACTTCGCGACCTTTACGGGGTTCAATAGGCCGAACGATCACTCTGTGTTCACCCGCATCGACTTTGTGTTCGGCGGCAGCAATGGCGGATGGTAGGCGTGTAGATTCTACGGTGATGTCCTCTCTGACTGTTGTTTTTTCAGGAGGGCGAATGCGCATAAAGTGGGGTCGTCTCTGACGGACGATGGTATCCTTGCCAGCGACCATCGTCCGGTCTTCGCTGATGTATCTTTATGAACGCATTTCTGGGTGCCCATAGTAAACTCATACAATGTATTTGCACGTGCTGTTCTCTGTGTGTACTGATGGCGGCAACGGTTTCCTCGAGGTAACGATCAATATTTACGCAGGTCGGCTACTAATGGCACTTGTGATATACAGCCCATAAGTATTTGGAAAACATGCGTCTATCCCTGCTGCATAAGCATCGGACGCCTGATTCTAATGCATGCTCCACCATCTGCATCAGCTTGAAGACACATCAGAGTAGAAGACGTTGCAGATACCTGCCGAAAAACGAGCGGCATAGTAAACAGAATGACTGCGCGGGTAGCGTCGGTGACATCGATGAGCAAGTGGATAGGATTCTCTGCCGCCGTATTCGTCCGGGCCGATGACGCAAGGAGCATCATGGATCTCGATCACGTCAAGGCCGACGCGGATCGTGCGTCTCGCAGCATCCACGAACATCCCTACGCCGCGTCCAATGCCCACCTGGGTCAGCTCCTTTGCCTGTGGGAATGTGCCACTGTATGGGAATACGGAGGCACCGTAAGTAGACGCCGTCGACATCAGGAGCGGACAGGCCAAGACTGTGCCAGGGGCGACGGTCGTCGGTATGCATCTTACTTAGTTAGGGTTCTGTTGTGTTTTGCTCTTTCCGTTTGCCTCACTCTATGTCAAGTTCCTCAGACGTCATCGGCGTTCTCGGGCTTGTACAGGTTATAATCCGGCTTCGACGCCGAGAAATACGCTTTCTCTTTCCCCTGCAGCCTTCATCTTCTCCTCGCGAACAGATGCGGACAAGCGACTCAAACGTCGCACGTACCTGGTGAGCCTTCATTCAACGGACGTGATTTGAGTATCGTATTCGCTGTAATGTCCTCTAGTATCGCGTAGTCTTTTTATCGATACGCGCAACGTTATATCGCGCATATATCGAGCTCCAGCACAACGACTCGAGTGCGGTATCCGTTGTTTCACAAAACAGTGGATTCTCGAATTCTCGAATATTGCGCATTGACATTGTCAGATCCTAGGCCGTACTTGAGTTTGTTTTTATTCTAGCTAGCCATCACAGGCTTTGACATCCTCCGACCTTCTTTGGACGACAGCTGCAAAAGAGCCTCCCACAGGTATTGACCATACCAAGGTAAGTACAGAAGTTCTCCGTTTGGACTGACACACTTGTTAGTTCATCGACGCCGTCGATACTGCAACCGAAGACACATCGCAGACGCATGCGCCTCAAAATGCGACCATCAGGCTGGCAGACTCCGTCAATGACAGCTTCGAGGCCGGGTTCACCTAGTCAATCACGTTCAGGAACAAACCTACAGAATCCATCGAACCTCGTGACATTACAAGAAATCCAGCAGTTACTCGCAGAGAAGATGCCTACTACGATTGCATCAATGCCGTTTCTGGGCTCGAAGCAAGCCTTGAGATTCAAAGGTAAGAAGCTAGAATCATTTCTCACTCATTTCGAAAGGATGGCAAAGCGCGCCGGCATCAAGGAGCAAGAGTTACCCTTTGGAGTGCTGAACTATTGCTCTACGTCGGTTAAAGAGCTCCTGGAGCAAAATATCGCATTCAGAAGTAACGATTGAGATGCAGCGAAGAAGGAAATGAGGCTGTATTGCGCAGATAAAGGTAATGATCGGGTGACTGTAGTCGGCTTGCGACAATTCTCAGACAAGATGAGGCGGGAGAAGAAGGTGCGTACTCGTCGTGCGGTGAATAAATATGCAATCGCATTTGGTAAGAAGATGGGCGACTTGGTGCCACGAGCGCTGATGTCAGAGTCGGAGCGTGATGTGCTATTTGTCAAAGGCCTAACTGAGAATATCCGGAAAGGAATCGTCGGCACGCTCGAACAAGTGAAAGGGAAGAGGCTAACTGTTGTCGATCCGGCGACGATGGCACAACTTATTCAGGCGGCACGCGAGTAGTTCAGTACGGAGAACCTCGATTATGATCCAGAGTCTGAAGAGGAGGAGTCGGATAGCTCCGATGATGATGAAGGTGAGTCGTTTGACGAGGGTTCGAGCTCATCAGATTCGTCAGGTAGTCGTCGTAAGGGCAAAAAGAAGAAAGCTAGGGTGTATACTCTGGATCCTACAGCAGTCGCGCTCGAGTCGGTCACACATCTATCGGAACAGATTAGATGGCTGTCCTTAGCCATCGAACAAGGGAGAGGTGCATCGCATGTTGTAAACACTGGGCTGACAAATGCACCGCCAAGTTTCTCGAAAGGTGGCAGGTCCTATTGGGGATGTGGTAAAAAGGATGGCGTCGACCTGGATCACGCGCTGGAAATCAAGAGATGCCCTCAAACATTGGGCTTACTGCGAGATGGTGTCGTCAAATTCGCGCCGGATAGAGGCCAACTGGTGCGTGCCCATGGGTCGCCCCTTCTTCAAGCGAAAGGAATCATACACAGTACCTTGTTGACATGAAGACAGCAGGGTAAGAGACATACACATTATAAACACATGGGGACAGGACACTGGGGGCCGCTTCGAATTGCATAGTACTCGGATTGCCTCCGATGGAACGCGCGACAATCTTGCGTCAACTCTAGATCAGAATCCTTAGACGAGCGTAAGCCGAGCTGACTTACCTCGCACCTACCACTTGATCTCGGTAAGTGGCTCTGTCCAGACAGAGGTTCAATTTCCAATCGCTGACCCGCTTGGCATACCGATACATTTTCACGCCTTTAAAGCCGCCACGAGGGCCCCGCATCTCCGCTTTCATGTCTGCAAAGAGTTGCGCGTCCTCGTTTTTGGCAAAGTACACTTCGCCGAACGATCGCTGTCGGTCGTAGATCATGACGTCCATTGCATCGAGAGATAGACCAATTTGCAGCTTGACGAGGAAGACCTTCTCGCCGTGGATGTTGGCGGGCACGCTCGAGTAACTCGCCGGACCGTTGATACCAACGGAGTCGAGATTGGTCGGGCCGTCGAAGCGGTTGAAAGTGCTGCTATACATTCACTCCATCCCAGGTATCGTCCGAGAGAAAGGGAGCGCGCGCCAGGTACCGCCTTTGAGTGAGCGGCATGTATGCTTGTGGCTGGGCCAGTCCGCTCGCTGGCACTCTGCGCAGCCAAATTAGCGTGTAGACAGTCATTGCCATGATAGTGCGTACCTTTTCCACAGTAGGAGACAGACTGGCATTGTGAACACCGGCTGCTCGTCCTTCTGCCGCACAAGGCACATCCTGTGTCCGCGTTTAGCTTCCCGATATCTTCAAGACTGAGGGGCCCGACAGGAAGGAAGAATGACAGCTTATATGCCGGTTCTGCAGGCTCTCTATCTGGCTTATAATCGTTCGAGAGGTACTTGGAATTCAGGGCCAGCAACTTCAGTATCAGCTTTTGCTCGAGCTCCGTGGCTTTGATCTCAACGGAAGGACCTCTTTTGTCCATCTGGGCCTGTAGCCATTGAACACCGGAAAGGATATTTTCCTTGGTTACCGAGTGATATAGGACTACTATGAGTGGTGTCTCTGAATCCAGTTTCTGAACCGACAACATCTGAGATCGACGTATCGTCAGATTTCTAGAGCCTCTCCTTCATAACGCACGTTCGCACGTACTCGGATATTGATAGCATAGCTCTCAGAGGCTGGGTCTTGAATGACACACCATCGATGGCCTTGATCCCACGCAGCGGTGATCGACATGAGCGTTTGTCTAAGTCCATGACAGGATTGACGAAGAGTTCGGGCGTGATATCCTGTCCTCTGCGCATTCTCTGGTAATTTGTGTACGCCTTCGAGAAGTTTACCCTCTTGATTGCCTCGTGGACAGATTTGTCGGCTCCTTGCCAAGCAGGGAGAACCATCGGGTTGATAGGGGCTGTCTGAAGTACTCTCGAAGAAGACTGCGCTGCCTGAAAACCTTGCTGGAGACGCTTCTTCAGGGCTTCATCTGGTAATCTCGTCGCGGGAGGAAGTTCGACGCCGAGCTTGGTTAGAATCGAGAGGATTTCTTGTCTCTTCAGGGGCTCCATGTTGATTACAGATCTGCAGACTCTGGATTAATATAGGCAAAAATTGCTGGAGCAGATCTTCTGTGCCTGCAGCAATGCAGCGCGCGGCCAAATGAAAGTAGAACGTGAACGGGCAGCGAAGACAAATTGGGCGATCAAATTGATCACTGAGCGTCGATCGGTTCGATTCACCATTGATTTAGACCAAAATGTACAGTTGTAATACGTGCGCGAAGGATGCCCACCGCAGGAAACCCTGTCCTACCATTATGGGATCATTCGAGTGTCACCCCCGGTCCACCCTGGCCTTTGAGAAACTGCCCAAAAACCGCTTGATCACCATTTGATCTCACCTTGAGGTTTTCTATCCAGGCAAATGCTGAGCTCCCAGTCGCTGAGGCGTTTCGCAAATCGGTACATCTTCAGCCCCCGATACCCACTGCGTGGGCCCGACATCTCTGCTTGCACTTCCTCGAAAAGCTGCGGGTTGACGTCCTTCACGAAGAATACGGAATCGTTGAACGACTGTTGCCTGTCATAGATCATCATGTTTGGCATCCCAGATGACACCCCGAGCTGCAGCTTGACGAGGAAGACCTTGTCGCCATGGATATTGGGTGGGGGGATTGAGTCGTTCGCAGGGTCGCGGACAGAGCCAAAATTGGTGGCGCTATGGAAACGGTTTAGATAGGCACTATAGCTCCCCTCATGACCGGGCATGACGCGCGTGAACGGAATCGTGCGCCAGGAACCGCCCTTGAGTGAGCGGCATGTATGTTTATGGTTGGGCCAATCCGCATGTTGGCACTCTGCACGTGTGGGTATCAGGACATGTCGGCTGCTTCAAGGACGGACTGACCTGGCCCACAATATGAGACAGATTGACACTGCGAGCACCGACTGGCCGCTTTCTTGCCACACAGGAAGCATCCTGTGTCTGCGTTGAGCTTTCCTATATCTGCAAAGCCGAGAGGCCCGACCGGAAGAAAGAACGACGGCGTAAAGTCCGTCTCCAAAGGGGTTTTCCCCGGCGCATAATTATGGGAGAGATACTTGGAGTTCAGCCCCAGCAGCTTAAGAATGAGTTTCTGTTCCAGTACTGTCGCCTTGATCGTGGAAGCCAAGCTCTTCTGCAATTGCGCCTGGGCCCACTCAACACCAGCAGGTGCATCGGCAATAGTGAATGCGCGATACAGGACGACGATGAGAGGTGTCTGCGAATTCAGCGCGTGGATTGATAGGATCTGCGGTTCGCAAGGTGAGAGATTGCAGAGCACTCGAATACGTTGTCTACTGATATCACGCACTCTGAGACTGATGGTACAGACTTGAGACTCGAGATCGTTAATGACGCACCATCTAAGCCCCTTATCCCACACACTGGCAATCCCCATAAGTGTTTGCCTCAAGTCCGATACAGGATTGACGAAGATCTCCGGCGCCACATGCTCGCCGCGACGCATCGCTTGGATGTTTGCGCTGATTTCAGCGAGGTTAGACCGTTTGATCGCCTCGAGAACAGTGTTATCAGGTTCGTGCTCTGGCAATGGCCATTCGGTGAGAGATTTAGGATCGACAGGGGGAGCCGGTAGGACGTTGAAGAAAGACTGAGCTGCAAGTAAGCTTTGTTTGAGACGCTTCTGCAGAGCTTCGTGAGGAAGCTTGGTCGCAGGGGGAAGCTCGATGCCCAGTCCTGCTAAGACCGACAGAATCTCTTCCCTGGTGAAATCATGCATGCCCAGTACTTCCCAAAGCTATCCAGCCACGGCAGGAGAAGGTGCGAGCGGAGGACGAGCACGGGGCGAAGAACGACATAGTACGGAGGTCGCGGGTCGATCCAGTTCACTCGATCACGGGATCCAGATCGACTCGGCTCAAATACTGTCGCTCAGCTGCCAGTGAGCTGAGGCTTGCTTTCCACCAAGTCACTTCGTTTCCTCGCCAATCGTTCACGCGTCCAGAGGCTTGCTGCTGGCTGCGGGCTGACTCGTACTTCCTTGCCTCGTTTGCGAAGATCCCCGGTGCCATGTCAAAAAGTTGGATCTTCTCAACACCGCGGCACGCGGGGCGACACTGCCGACGCATTGCTCCAGGTATATAGGCAGCGCATCTGTTCATGGGTTGTGCTCAAGTTGCATTATACAGGATGGGGAGCACAAACGCGCGCGTTCTCCGACATCCAGCAAGCGTCGGGTTCGACACGACGATCCTCGCGGCCAGCATGCCTAGTGGATGCGCAAAAGGGCTCGCTGCGAGCCCTGCACACGGATGTCGCCCAAATGGATATGGAGCAACACCTGAACTCTCTGTTCCCACCTCTCAAGTTTCCCCCAGAACTTGCTGCCCGCATCCTGACGCACACCAGCCATCCCGACGCCATCTACAGACATAACGCACGACTCAGCTTTATAGGTATGACCTCCGAGCTGATTCAACGCGGTGTGATACTTAGTCGAGACCCAGGCAGACGTATCCTCCAGACATACCTCCACCTCTTCTTACACAGCTCCCCCGCGCTGCACCCAACGCATGACTACTCCCAAATCTCCCAGCGCGCGCTCAACACGTACGTCCTCGGAGAGCACGTCGCGCCGCTGTGGTCGTTTGGAAAAGTCATGAAATGGACACCGGTGGCCGGTCCCCTGCTTTCCACACCTACTGCGAGGCAAGAGGGCCCCGTTGCGGTGTTGTCTCGCCTAGGCCCAGAGGCCTCGCGGAGTGTCGGGCTGTACAAAGTACAGGGCACTGCGGTGGAGGCTCTCGTGGGGGGTGTCTTCCACCAATTTGTGTGTCCTTATTTGCTATCTGGTCTCCGTACGCGATTTGACCAGCGATTCTACACGTTCCAGGGTGGTTCTGTTGCGCACCGGTTGTTCCACACTCGCGTGCTCCCAAATATCCTTGTGCCAGGTCGACCTGAAGGTCTCCCGGACGTGTTCCATGAACATGTCATGGAGGTCTGTGACAGCATGGGCGGGCTAAAAGGCGATCTATTAGCTGCTGAGAGCGCCGCCTCAGAGTCATAACTACCTTAGATAGTGGCATAATCCATAATCCACATGGGACCGCTTTTCTTTCCGGTCGTACTCATTGCAGCTTGCTTTGACGAACTCGCTCAGCGTTTGCAGTTCGGCCACGTCTTTGACAAGGCATTCAGTAGTCCTATTAACCTGGCCTACGACGACGGTGCGCACTGAACAACATATAAATATTACAATCCCGCAGGAGATCCATACAGCGATTAGCGACGTCGATAAGCAAAGTGCACGAAAACGGGTTATCCGGTATAGACAGCGAAAAGCATACGACACAGCGAGGTGAACAGAGACGATCCAATCGTGTACATACAAACGAAGAGCCGGGAGGGGAGGGGGCTCGGCGACCCACCGAGGGACCGCACATTTCACTGGCGCATAAAGGGGGGTGGCGGCGCGACCGGCGTCGGCAGCTCATGCTGCATGAACGACGTCCACGTCTCTTGCAGACTGTATGCACCCGGCTGCACGGGGAGCACAAGCGGGGGCGGCATCATCTGCACCACTTGCGGCTGGTGACCATAGCTGTAGCCCTGGCTCGCGTGCATGTTCATGCTCGGGCGGCGGCTGAGGCTCTGGCTCTGGCTCTGGCTCTGGCTCCGGCTGGAGGGCTGCTGGTATACATGCTCCGGGGCTTGTTGATAGTCCGTAGGGGGTGGCGGATACGCCAGCGCTCCAGGCTCTGCGGGCGGGATGGGCCAGAGTTGCGACTGGGCTGGCGGGTGGCTGGGGTAGGCGTGCTCCGTGGCGGATTGGGGAGTGATGGGGGTGGGCATGCCGTAGCGGTAGTAGTGTTGGGTTGACTGACCGTGAGACGGGGCATCATCGTACATCTGGTAGGCCTGCGAGTGGTGCGCGGGCGGCTGCAGCTGGTGTGGATCAATTGGGACGAGCTGTGACGCGGGCATCTGCTGGGCAGAAGCCGAGTGCGCGGGAGGGGGAGGCATGTCCATATGGCCCTGCTGTGGCTGCTCCTGCCCCTGCATCACGTACCAGCCCCCGTCGCCGCCGCTACCACCACCACCGTACTCAGATGGCATGGCATACTGTTGACCATCGTGCGGCTGCTGCACCCCTCCGTAGGGCGGCTGACCGCCATACTGCTGCATGTCCTCGTAGTGCGGTGCGCTGTCATACTGCTGAAATTGCTGGTATGTCACAGCGGCCTGCGGTGCGGGTGCGGGTGCGAGTGCGGGTGCGAGTGCGGGTGCGAGTGCGGGTTCGGGTGCGGGCTGGCCCTGGCCCTGGCCTTGGCTCAAATAATAAGCCTGCACGCTATGGATTTGCGCATCCAGCTCGCCATGGAACGCGCGCATTTGGTCCACCAGCATCGGGTGCACCGCGCTGCCGTACGACTCCAGGCTCGGAAACGCCTCCGCCGCCACCGTCGCGGGCGACTCAGAGTTGCGCCCCGATCCAATACCCGCGCCCGACCCCGACCCCGAACCAGCGCCCGACCCCGACACGCCCGACGCCGAGCCGGAGCTCGACATCACCGGCGGGGAGCCCGTCGAGTCGGGTGAGATGGGCGACGCGGAGGAGCTCGCGCCGGGGCGGCGTCGCGAGACCGAACGCGCCCGCGCGGGCTTGTTCGCCTTGGTCGCGACGGTGTGTGTGCGCCCGCTGAAGATGGAGAGCTCGTCGTGCCGCGCGCCCGCGACGCGCGGCGCAAAGATGTCCCGCGTGGGTGGGAGGCCCTGGCTGAACGTCTGGTACGCCTTCTCGTGCAGCCGGCGGACGATGGGCTAAGACGGAGGGCGGAGGGCGGAGGGCGGAGACGCATGAGATGTCAGCTGGAGACGACGACGAGTTATGGAGACGACGGCCGCTCACCAGGAACTTGACGGCGCGGCCGCCGTATTTGGCCGCCTTCTCGAAGAGGTCATACGCGAGCCTCAGCTCGCCGAGCGCCGCCTGCGCGGTCTTGGTCGTGCCGCCGTGTGTCACGACCGACGCAAGCATCACCTAGGACGGGCACGGCATTGGCATGTCAGCGTGTGAGATAGATGTGAATGAGATGACCAGCACCACGCGTGCGGGGCCGTGCGCACTCAGTACTCACCGCAGAAGAGAACCCATGGGTCCACAACACCCAGAAGCGCGCAATCTGGATAGGGAAGATCGCAAACTGGTCGCGGATGGTGCCCAGGAACGCGCACGCGCTCCGGTAGCCCGCAAGGAACGACGGGGCGTACTGGCTCTTGAGCGGGTCCGTCGGGTGGTCGCTGAGCGCCTGTGCGAAGAAGCAGCGGTGGACATAAAGCAGGGCTGTCCGAACGCAGAAGCGTCAGCATGGTGTCGACCAGTGTCCGCGAGGCATGTTCGACTCACTTAGATGCAGGTAGTTGATCGGCATGAAGTGCGCCATCGTCTGCGCAAGCCCCGCGTTCTGGGGCGGCGCGCCCATGGCGTACTTCGGGAGCGCCACGTCGCGGATTTTGCGGTCCAGGTCGAGTATGACGGTGTACTTTGGTGCGCGCGAGGTGAGCGTTCCCTGCACGACGTCGGCGACGCACTCCTTGCCCCACTTTGCTTTCCACGCCGGGACTATTAGTAGCGCCGGAATGCGTCAGGAATCAAATGAATTAGAAAGAAAGATAAAAAGAGTAAGAGCAACGCAGGTGGAAACATACAGCTAGGCTGAGGAGTGCCGTCGTCCGCGATGGTCTCGTCGGGGTCTGCCGGGAGCTCTGTGTCGACGAAAGGCAGCGAGAACGTGGGCAGTCGTCCTGTCGCCAGCGCCTGGGCCAAGAACGGCGGTCAGCGCGGGTTCAGCAGCAGCGGCATAACAGGACCCACCTGCCAACAGTCGGTGATGAACAGCTCCCAAAACAGCGCACGCCGCTTCTGGACTTCCGCGGGGGGCAGCTTCCATCGGGCGCAATCACGATCTACAGAAACAGAACAGAGACGTAGAAGGGATCGTCGGTCATCCGCACGCGGGGCAGCTTCTCATATGGACGACTTACGCAGACCGATCTGTGAGAGGGGGGGGGAGCAGATCACGACGTCAGCGAAGAGAGCTGCAGAACGGCGATCGCTCGAGGGAAATGCGAATGCCTTACACTTTGCGCCAGCTTCGAGCTGAGCCCCATGAGCGCCCACGTGCTCTCGATGCTGTTTTCATCCGCAACCAGGCCCTGCCCATGGCGACTGAATTATGTTAATGCACGCGCAGAGAATACGCCTCCACCCACCTGGTAAATCGCCATCAGGCTCAGTGTCTGCACCGTCACGACGCTCGGCGGCCGCTCGAGCAGCGGCTCCGCGTTCAGCGCCGCGCGCGTCAGCTGGAAGTACTGCTCCGCCTCCGAGTTGTGCGGCGCGGGCGGCAGCTCGACGTCCGTCAGCGCGCCGAAGCAGAACGTCACAAACAGCAGCGCCAGGTCGTGCGCCGTCCCCGTCCCGCTGTTCGGCGCGCGCTGCAGGTCGAACGCCGCCGCGGAGCTGCTCAGCGCGCCCGCCTCGATGCTCCCGCTGCCGCTCGCGCCCGCGTGCGCGCGGTACTCCACCGCCTCGGCGTAGAACAGCGGCAGCACCTCCTCGACGAGCTGCCGCCGCGTCACCGCCCCGAAGAACCACGGCGCCTGCTCCAGGTACAGGTCGCACAGCTGCGCCGCGCGCGGCCACGGCGGCAGGTGCGCCTCCATCAGCTCCTGCACGTCCATGTCCGCATCCGCGTCCGCGAGCCCGGACGGCGCGGCGGGGAACGCGGTCGTCAGCCTGGCCAGCGCGCGCGGCAGCGATGCGTGCGGCGCGGCGGGCGGTGGCTGTCCCGATTTTTCGTTCTCGTCCTGGAAGGGAGACGGGTGCGTGCTGCTCAGTGTGGGCGCGC
>NW_020169852.1:34655-38553 GCF_002117355.1 Postia placenta MAD-698-R-SB12 | reverse complement strand
CCGTCCCCGTCCCGCTGTTCGGCGCGCGCTGCAGGTCGAACGCCGCCGCGGAGCTGCTCAGCGCGCCCGCCTCGATGCTCCCGCTGCCGCTCGCGCCCGCGTGCGCGCGGTACTCCACCGCCTCGGCGTAGAACAGCGGCAGCACCTCCTCGACGAGCTGCCGCCGCGTCACCGCCCCGAAGAACCACGGCGCCTGCTCCAGGTACAGGTCGCACAGCTGCGCCGCGCGCGGCCACGGCGGCAGGTGCGCCTCCATCAGCTCCTGCACGTCCATGTCCGCATCCGCGTCCGCGAGCCCGGACGGCGCGGCGGGGAACGCGGTCGTCAGCCTGGCCAGCGCGCGCGGCAGCGATGCGTGCGGCGCGGCGGGCGGTGGCTGTCCCGATTTTTCGTTCTCGTCCTGGAAGGGAGAGGGTGCGTGCTGCTCAGTGTGGGCGCGCGGGGACGACAGAGAGACGTACCAGAAGCAGGCTCTGTTGAAGGATGCAAGTCAGCCGCAAAGGCGCATGGGATAGGCCACAGACGCACCTCCGACCCCGCCGAGCGTCCGTAGAACATCGCCGCGCCGTCGTCGCGCACGGCGAGCGTGCCAAACGCGTCAATGTACTGCGACTCCTCGTCGCCCTGCTCGCCGGCGTCGTCGCTGTGTGCCGCGCGCCCCTGGAGGTGCGCCGCCGAGTGCAGCTCGAGGCCGGACTTGATCTTGAGCAGGTCCTGCACGAGCAGCGGGTGCAGGTCGCGCGTGACGCTGGACTGGAGGATCGCGAGCGCGTCTTCGAGCTGGCGGATGCGGTCGCTCATCTCGGCGATCTTGCGGTGCAGCCGGTCGGTGTCTGCGAGGATGAATCTGTGCGCGCGCGGGTGAGCAACACAACGCAACACACGACAGCGCTCTCACCTGGTGCCCTGGCCGGTGGTGAGGCTGCCGTTGGGGCAGATGGAGGAGCAGCCGCGGCGCTTGCACGACGAGCAGGGGACGGTCTTGTCGCACTTGAGCTTGAGGCGGCGGCATTCTGCGCAAGATATGGCACCGCGCGCGCGTTTGAACTCTTGTTCCTGCGCCCTCGCCGACCGGTCCTTGTCGTCCTGGCGCGACGTGTTTGGCATGGCGCAACCTGGGCAGTAGCAGAAGCAGTAGCAGCAGCAGCGCACGCAGTAGTAGCAGCAGCGCGCGCAGTAGTAGCAGCAGCAGCGACCGACGCTCGCGAGGCAGGGGCTGCAGCGGCCGGTGCAGGTGGCAGGCGAGTCTCCGGGGGTGGCAGCTGCCGAGCGAGCGTCGTCGACGTCCGATTCATTGCCCCGCGCGACTCCCTTGGGCTTCTGATCGAACGCCGGCCGCTGGTTTGCTTCCGTCCCGCGATCGTATGCGCTTCGATGCCACTGTGCACCGCATCATACACTGCAGAAGCACCTCCCACAGAACGCGCCATGTTTGCGCCCAGCTTGCACCGAATTCGTCATGTCAAGGATCGCGCCCGCGCGCTGTGAGAAAGAGCCTAAACCAGGAGGAGCGAGCTTGAAGTGTCGCGTGCTGTGCACCATTCTGGCTTTCCATTCATCGGGGTCATCCCGCTGCTGTGTCCAAATTTTCCGCTTTTTCCTTCTCCTTCCCCTAGTTTTGACAAGGAGAGGGCCGTCTGCTCTCCTCACCCCTCGGACAAATACAAGGGCCGCGGGACCTCTGCGCAACTTCCGCGGATTGATGCTTGTTGTTGACGGCGTTTGCGGGAGTTCCCGCGCTGCTATTACCGGGTAGTCTTTTTTATTTTATATCGACGGGTTTATACTCCATATAGTGTAGAGTGTGAACGAGCCTCCAGTAGCTCTTAGCAATGGGCTCCGCGCCCTCAGACGGGAACAAACAAACATGAGAGTAACCCAAGATGTCAAAGCCCTATTACTGGGTAGTCGGCGGACCCCCAAAGTCGGCGATTTCACAATATCTACCTCCACAGTACTCGATTACCTTCGTGCTTTTGTATAGACATAGATTTACATAGGTTTTCGTATGCCTGCTTTCATTTTGAGCTTGAACGAACCCGAACAGTGCAGTAGTTCTGCATTGATGCCGTCACCGTGGCCGGCGACGCCGAGCACAGCTGCAACGCCTGCGGCTGCCCAGTCCCTTCCTGAGGACCTGTTCAAGTCATTGTCACGCTGGTGTACGCCTCGGTTGTAACAGCTTGTGTCGGAGTCTGATTGTCCAATGACGTCAGCGTCATTGTATGCTTCGAGCTAGAACCTGTTCATAAGAGTCCTTTAGCGTTGGTCAAGCGGACCTCGAAATAGCATTTACGTGACTGCCGACTACCTAGGGAGGCACAGTATGCGTCCTTCCAGCCCTGACTTGAATTCGGTGAGCTGGGGCACAGAGTGCGCAAACATTTGTTTGTCCAAGCCGATGGGTACCAGTCGTTGCAAACCAGAGGCAGGGGTTCTGCCGACTGCTCAGTAAGGCATAGCAGCTTCCTAATGTAGAAATACTCGCTCACATCGGTTGTTCTTGATGATCGTACAGGCGCCTGTGTAACAGCTCAAGTGAAAACGCCAGATCCCTCTTCTTCCGACTTGACTGCGACTCTCAAGGCTACAGTCATAGCTGCGACGATATACGTATCGAGAAACAAACACGCGTTCTGCTCAGCTCTCCTATCGCGTGAACACATCCTGAGCGTGGCCTGTCGCACCGCGACAGGTTTCCAGCGCAGCTGCGGCGGTTCCTCGTGCTGCTCGTCGTCGACGTCTCGTTTTGAGTGCAAGCCTGGTTTCTGCGGCTCTCTTGTCCATGGCTCCGGCGATTTCCTGACAGCGGCAGCAGCTGTTCGCATCCCCGGAGCGTTTTCGTGGATTTTCCAATGCTGACTCGGGGTGAGTGCATCGTGCCTCGTGTGTGACAATGACGCTGGCCGCTATGCGTGCTTCTATACGCCGTAGATGAAATGGGGGAAATGAACGAAGCATCGTCATTGCCGCCCTAGAGAGGGCGTGGACGCGGTCTCAACCTCGGTGAACGCCGTGCATATCCGCAATACAACGGCGGGCCTTGCGAAGGCGCCCTGGGATGGCCTGCGATCACGCGCGGCGCCTGTGGATGTGGACTCGAGAGACGCGGTGGACGTAAGACGCGTGGGGTGCCTCGATCACAGGTCCTCTCGCCCGGCGGCCAACTGTCCGCCAATTCACTTCTCGTCCGTTTCGCCCCTTCCAGATTATGAATGATAGGCTCGCCATACGCACACACCATCGCCGGTGATCCATCAACACGTGTGGGGCACGCGCGGGATAAGGCGGCTTAAAGACACGCCTTTGCAACGCCTTGCAGCGCATATGATCGCGGGAGCGGCTCTGCACTGGTCCCACACCCTCTCTGCTACATGAACGACGCGGGCGAGCATGCGACAGCTTGTACGTGCTGGCCTTCGCTCCCCGCACCCCGGATCTGAGTGTTCTCCCACGTAACACCGTCGGCGCCCTGGCGTATGCCTGCCATCTTGGACGAGACGGGTCGGTGAGTGTCGTCACGTCCTCGTCCTTGCCCGCTCACCGCCTAACCGCCTACCACCTTCACCACCACGACCACCACCGAGCCAGCACAGACTTCCCCTTCCCGAAGATGGACACCCACGAGCCATCGTCGTCCTCCAGCGACACCCTCCCGTCCGCGCCATCCCACTCGCGGAGCACCCCGTCGCGCTCCCAGCACTCCTCGCCGCCCCCCGCCCCCCGCAGGGCCCGCAAAGACGCACAGCACGACCGCGACCGCGACCGCGAGTCCGCGTGGGGCAGGTCGAAGCTCCTCTCCCGCCTCCTCACGCGCGAGGAGCGCGACGTCGCCCACGTCCGCACCATGCTCGCCCTCACCTCCGAGCGGCTCGCGCACGAGACGCGCCGCGCGGAC
>NW_020169852.1:26944-28898 GCF_002117355.1 Postia placenta MAD-698-R-SB12 | reverse complement strand
GACAGGGGAAGATCTGAAAGCTGGGGGCGTCCGACTAAATCTCACTGAAGCGATGGTGAGCAGCGCTCAAACCTAAGGCTAGGGACAAGATAGTATATTAGTTAGTTAAGTAAGAAAGGAACACAAAGGGGAGCTTACTGACCTAGGGACAAGAGGTCGAAACTGAGGTCCCTAGGGCAGCAGAGGCCGGCTTATATACATGGGGAGATTAGGGCAGGCTGTGCACGTTGGTCCGTGCGCAGCTGGTCTGTGCGCAGCATGCCGACGCGGCCCCGGGGGCCGGTGAGTCAGAACGGCTGTGTCAGCGGGGCCCGAGCTGTGCCGTGCGCTGCTGCCCCATCTAATCTAATCGTACAGTAGATAGCGACGCGTCCATATCGGGCATGTAGTACAGAGGTCGCGGGTTCGAGCCCGCGAAAAGGAAAAATTAAAAAACGGCTAGGCGCCGTACCAACTCGTGACAAGGACGACGAGATAGTAGAGACATGGGACGAGGAATGTGCACAGGTAAACATTGATGATGAGGACCCAATTGAGGACTGGCCGTAGAACTACATGTTGCAAATGTCTGTCTAGCCTACTGTACAGAGTTGCTCTCGCTAAATCCTAATGGAGCATGTCCCGAAAGGTTTTGATGCAGACCAAAATAGCATTCACCATGGCTACCACACCTCAATGGGTGCAACAGCAGTGCGAGCAGATGTCAACCAATGGGTATTTCTGGCAGAATGAGGGACCCTCACGCACCGCTATGGCCTTTGCACCCCCCCGGTGGACGTCCCGCCGGACAACGAGCAGCGACCACATCATGGCCCTGCCACCGCTGCACGAGCTCACGCGGCCCATCACCCTGCGCTTGCCCAGCCCCAGGACCGTGTCGCATGCGCACGATGATCCTGGGGTCTGCACGCGCGACTATGCATACGTGCACGATGCGGTGCCCGCTCAGGCCCCGACGCACCGCGCGTTTTCCAACCCTGGCGCCCCGTTCTCCCTGCAGTCCAGGACATCGACCAACATCTTGCAGTACAACCTTGTCAGCGCGCGCAACGGCAATGGCAACGGCAACGGCAGATCCAGCAGCGGCAGTGGCATGGATGCGCTCCCGGGCCTGTGGCAGATGATTGGCACGTTGCGGCCGCAGTCAAGGAGGGAGAGGTCACGCGTGCACGAGAAAGAGCGAGAGCGGACTGCGCGGGAGCAGGACGTACGTCCTGCCAGAGACCTTTAAGTGTTGCATTGTTCTGACATTGGTTGTTCTGCATGCATCCAAAGCGGCAGTGGCAGGCGATGGCCATTAACAACCCACTGCCACAGGCATACAACACGCCGGCGCAGGCACCAGAGCTTGTCAGGCGCGAGCGAGAGCGGGAGTCTCCTTTGGAGCGTCAACGCAGATCGGGCGCGGGGACGCCGCTGGAACGCTTGTTCAAGAAGCGCTTCTGGACCCGCCAGTCGGGGAGCAGCAGTGGCATCCCCGACATCATGGTGGAGTCGCCAGTGAGTTCCATCCCGTATCGCTATCGCTACACACTGACCCGCTGACCTGTCTGCCCGCAACGCACCATAGACCACCGCCACGGTTTCCCGGGCCTCGACGATCGCTGTGGCCAACCAGCCGCATCTATTGAGCCCAAAGATGCATCAGCCGTCCCTGCCGCTGCCCGCTGACGCCGCAAATTGCGCTGTCTCCGACTCTGATCAGCGGCCGCTACTCCCGCTGCCAGAGTTCTACCTGACCACGCCCAGCGCCGTCGGCATTGCCAACGAGGTTGAGCAGCAGCTCCCCGCCGGGTTCGTGCCCATGAGCGCCGCCGACCCCCCACACGACTTCGGTGCGACGAAAGCGAAGGGGCCCAGATACAGCTACGAGGTCGCGCCAATACCCCCTGGCGTGGTCTATCCCGATCTGCCTGGCAGGAGAAGCGCCACGCCTGGGAGGAGCACTACGCCG
>NW_020169852.1:17047-21122 GCF_002117355.1 Postia placenta MAD-698-R-SB12 | reverse complement strand
TACTTTATAGAGACGCACGTACAGCGGAAGCCCGGGGGACGCCGGACAGAGACGACCGGCACCCGAGCAGACAAACGAATATATTTCTACTCCTGGTATGTACACTGGCAGGCCTGGTCTATGCAGATCGGCTGGTCAAGATGGCCGAGACGCGAGAAGGACGCACCGGCCGCACGGGCGGCCTGCTCACGACCGGATGGCCCTTCGCGAGGTCGCCGGGCAGCTTTGGGCAGCGTCGGCGAGCGAGCAGCCCATCTCGTGGCGTCGCGACGAGGGGTAGGGCGGGCGTACGTCAGTCAATCACCGAATGGCAAGGATACAACGCGCACCGTAGATCATACCTGCCGTGTGATCGTGCCGGTCACCGCAGAACGACGCGATCACGCAGCACTTGATGCAGCGTGAGTATGGTCGGCTGTGCGGGGTGCGCGATTTGCGCCGCGCGTCGTGGGCGCGGCGGCACGACCAGCTCTTCATCTTCAGTGGGCACACGCGCACCGTCGCGACCAAGGCGAACAAGCCTGTGTGGGCACGCTCCGTCTCGTGGCGCGGTCACGGCCCCAGCGTCAGCGCCCCTGCGTTGCCCATCTCGCCCAACTCAACACGCTCCCCACCGGGAATATTGAGCCTGGGCTCCGGCTCGGGCTTGGAGCGCAACTCCAAGTCGCCCTCGACGGTGACGGCGGACACCTTCCCGCGCCTGGAGTCGTACGGCTGCCTGCGCAGTGCACCCGATGCCGTGAGACCACGTAAGCACATATTCCGTGTCGAGCTGGATGCGCAGACCCACAGCGCGCATCCAGGTTATTTGAGTCGGAGCCACTGCGAGAGTCAGCCTGAGCCCGCACGCGCGCCTGCACCCGTAGCGCACGCCGCTGGTCGAACGCCGGTGTCCTCTTGACACGGCAATGCTGCGGCACCAGCGGTCAGCCACGGCGCTGCCAGAGATGAGAGATGACAGCGCAGACACGTACCGTGCGTGTGCGCACAGCGCGCGGGCAGCGCGCGGGCAGCGTTCTGCATAACCTATGCTCCGTGGAGGCAAAGGGTCAAGAGTCTGGTCAGTGCGCTTCTGTGAAGAGGATGGGTGCGGCACACACACCGCATGAGAGGAGCGATAGGACGTCGGCGCGTGAGTTTCCGCTGATCGCTGAAGAATGGACGGGACGGGACCGGGGAGCGCGCGCGCACAGTTCGAACCAGCGTCACCATGGGCACACAATTGCCGTGTACAACATGTGTCAAGATCTGGGGACCGAGCGCATGATGCTCAGAGCCTCCGGGGTAAACAGTCAGCACTGGCGGCACCAGTCAGACGGTCATGTACTCACGGAGAACGGCAGGTGCATCCGACGCGCGAGCGTTGTACTGCGCTAACGAGCTCGACGCTCCCTCATGAACACTCGACGGGCAGCAGACGGAGGATGATACGCACCCAATTGCTTGTAGCGAGCATACCAGCCAGACCATTGGCATTCCAGCCACATAGTGACAGCACTCGGTTGTCCACTGGAGTGCGGATGATGCGGGAAACAAGCTGCAGCTGTGGCTTTATATATAGTTTCGTGAGAGTCTGTGGAGGCCGATGCCGCGCATCTTGTCAGACGAGTCTACGTGAACATTGAGTCAATTGCTGTTACATGCGCAAAAAACAAATGCACTTGCAGCTACCCGAACATGTTGCAACATAGCGAGTCATGACGACGGCTTGAAATAGTACAGTGCACTATTGAGCAGAATGTGTTGCGTTATGGCTATTTTTAGTCAATGATCTTCCTGACTGCGATGGGTGTCTAGCCCGACTGTACCTATTTGTAGTATCTCAACAACTTTATTTATTGCACTGCATGTCCTTCAGGCATTCTCGCACCTCGCATTCTGACTGCTTGCTTTGACGTACAGACTCATCTCCAAAGCAAATACACAAGTAAGTAAACTTTGTATATTTGCGCAACTTGGTATACATGGTAACAAAAACAGTATGGTCCGTGTTGATCTTGGCAGCAGTCAGTCAGCTCCGAGCTATGCAACATCCTTCACGCAAAAGCGTGGCATACTGCGCGCAGTCATCCAGGATGCATTGCGTGAGTTGAATTGTATGTATTTCTGATACAGGGTTAAAGACTTACTCGATATGGGCACTGCAGGCAAAGTCACTGGGGATCCGAATGCGCGGATGCGCTGGACCCCGCAATCGTATATCAATCACATGTGGAACAAGTATTGGGTTGCCTTACAGGGATGGAGTCCACATGTCCCGTTCAAGAATCCCAGCAATCTTCCTGGTGGCACCCGAGTCTTCGACAACTTGATCTTCCGGTGCGAGCGTGGGATCATACGATTTGTCAAGATACCCGAGCACGAGCGCTGCAACATCGACATGACAAAGGTTGTGCCTGGCGGAATTGTTGCCTGCAAACCATGGCCTGGTCGCCCGGATATCAAGCGTGCCCGGCATCGTCCGGTATCAAATCCGCACAATCTTCCCTTACGCAGACAGCGACCAGGCCCGATCACACCGGAGTATGTGTGGGAAAATACTGATGCCGAGATAAGAGATGATGGCACACTCGAGGACGACGAGATAGTAGAGACATGGGACGAAGAATGTGCACAGGTAAACATTGATGACGAGGACCCAATTGAGGACTGGCCATAGAACTACATGTTGCAAATGTCTGTCTAGCATACCATATGGAGTTGCTCTCGCTAAATCCTAATGGAGCATGTCCCAAAAGATTTTGATGCAGACCAAAATAGCATTCACCATGGCTACCACACCTCAATGGGTGCAACAGCAGTGCGAGCAGATGTCAACCAATGGGTATTTCTGGCAGAATGAGGGACCCTCACGCACCGCTATGGCCTTTGCACCCCCCCGGTGGACGTCCCGCCGGACAACGAGCAGCGACCACATCATGGCCCTGCCACTGCTGCATGAGCTCACGCGGCCCATCACCCTGTGCTTGCCCAGCCCCAGGACCGCGTTGCATGCGCACGACGATCCTGGGGTCTGCACGCGCGACTATGCATACGTGCACGATGCGGTGCCCGCTCAGGCCCCGACGCACCGCGCGTTTTCCAACCCTGGCGCCCCGTTCTCCCTGCAGTCCAGGACATCGACCAACATCTTGCAGTACAACCTTGTCAGCGCGCGCAACGGCAATGGCAACGGCAACGGCAGATCGAGCAGCGGCAGCAGCGGCAGTGGCATGGATGCGCTCCCGGGCCTGTGGCAGATGATTGGCACGTTGCGGCCGCAGTCGAGGAGGGAGAGGTCACGCGTGCGCGAGAAAGAGCGAGAGCGGACTGCGCGGGAGCAGGACGTACATCCTGCCGGAGACCTTTAAGTGTTGCATTGTTCTGACATTGGTTGTTCTGCATGCATCCAAAGCGGCAGCGGCAGGCGATGGCGCCCCGGGGGCCGGCCATGGCCATTAACAACCCACTGCCACAGGCATACAACCCGCCGGCGCAGGCACCAGAGCTTGTCAGGCGCGAGCGAGAGCGGGAGTCTCCTTTGGAGCGTCAACGCAGATCGGGCGCGGGGATGCCGCTGGAACGCTTGTTCAAGAAGCGCTTCCGGACCCGCCAGTCGGGGAGCAGCGGCGGCATCCCCGACATCATGGTGGAGTCGCCAGTGAGTTCCATCCCGTATCGCTATCGCTACACACTGACCCGCTGACCTGTCTGCCCGCAACGCACCATAGACCACCGCCACGGTTTCCCGGGCCTCGACGATCGCTGTGGCCAACCAGCCGCATCTATTGAGCCCAAAGATGCATCAGCCGTCCCTGCCGCTGCCCGCTGACGCCGCAAATTGCGCTGTCTCCGACTCTGATCAGCGGCCGCTACTCCCGCTGCCAGAGTTCTACCTGACCACGCCCAGCGCCGTCGGCATTGCCAACGAGGTTGAGCAGCAGCTCCCCGCCGGGTTCGTGCCCATGAGCGCCGCCGACCCCCCACACGACTTCGGTGCGACGAAAGCGAAGGGGCCCAGATACAGCTACGAGGTCGCGCCAATACCCCCTGGCGTGGTCTATCCCGATCTGCCTGGCAGGAGAAGCGCCACGCC
>NW_020169852.1:8181-11892 GCF_002117355.1 Postia placenta MAD-698-R-SB12 | reverse complement strand
GTGGCAGCAGCTGTTCGCGATCCCCGGCGCGTTTTCGTGGATTTTCCAATACTGACTCGGGGTGAGTGCATCGTGCCTCGTGTGTGACAATGACGCTGGCCGCTTTCATAACTATGCGTGCTTCTATACGCCGTAGATGAAATGGGGGAAATGAACGAAGCATCGTCATTGCCGCCCTAGAGAGGGCGTGGACGCGGTCTCAACCTCGGTGAACGCCGTGCATATCCGCAATACAACGGCGGGCCTTGCGAAGGCACCCTGCGATCGTGCGTGATCACGCGCGGCGCCTGTGGATGTGGACTCGAGAGGCGCGGTGGACGTAAGACGCGCGGGGTGCCTCGATCACAGGTCCTCTCGCCCGGCGGCCAACTGTCCGCCAACTCACTTCTCGTCCGTTTCGCCCCTTCCAGATTATGAATGATAGGCTCGCCATTCGCACACACCATCGCCGGTGATCCATCAACACGTGTGGGGCACGCGCGGGATAAGGCGGCTTAAAGACACGCCTTTGCAACGCCTTGCAGCGCATATGATCGCGGGAGCGGCTCTGCACTGGTCCCACACCCTCTCTGCTACATGAACTACGCGGGCGAGCATGCGACAGCTTGTACGTGCTGGCCTTCGCTCCCCGCACCCCGGATCTGAGTGTTCTCCCACGTAACACCGTCGGCGCCCTGGCGTATGCCTGCCATCTTGGACGAGACGGGTCGGTGAGTGTCGTCACGTCCTCGTCCTTGCCCGCTCACCGCCTAACCGCCTACCACCTTCACCACCACGACCACCACCGAGCCAGCACAGACTTCCCCTTCCCGAAGATGGACACCCACGAGCCATCGTCGTCCTCCAGCGACACCCTCCCGTCCGCGCCATCCCACTCGCGGAGCACCCCGTCGCGCTCCCGGCACTCCTCGCCGCCCCCCGCCCCCCGCAGGGCCCGCAAAGACGCACAGCACGACCGCGACCGCGACCGCGAGTCCGCGTGGGGCAGGTCGAAGCTCCTCTCCCGCCTCCTCACGCGCGAGGAGCGCGACGTCGCCCACGTCCGCACCATGCTCGCCCTCACCTCCGAGCGGCTCGCGCACGAGACGCGCCGCGCGGACAACGCGGGGGCCCGCATCGCGGACGCACGGCACAGGATCCGCACGGCGCGCGACGCGGCGCCGCTTGCACAGGCGGACACTGCGCACGCGCACGAGGGCGTCCGGCTCCACAAGCTGCGTCTGGGCGCAGCGTAGCGCGAGCAGCCTCCAGGCGCCCTCAACAATGGCAGCCGTCTGCTCCACTCCTAGGTACGTCCCATCTCCGTCCCACGCCCAGCGCCTCTGTCTGCCCGAGTGCACCGAGTCGCCTTGGCTCGCGTCCCCTGACGCAAGCCCGCGGTCAACGAGTCCGTTAGATCGCCTCCGTGATCGCGATGGCGACCGCGTCCCGCGTCCTGCTCACCCGCGCGTCGGCGACGTCACCCTGCCGTGTGTACTGATGCTATCTCGCAGCCCAACGATCCCGTTTCCGTGTCTGCCTGCCACCCCGTCGGTGCAGGCACAACACGGCCCATGTCTCAGGCCATCGACCATGCCCATCGCGCTAGCAACGATCGCTGGGGAACGCGCCTCGGCCAAGGAGCAGTCGTGTCGGCTGCAGCGCGCTAACGCGACGACCATGGTGCGTTCTTTCTCTGATTTGGACGCGCAAGGCGTGTGCCGAGAGCGCGCGCGGGCGACCTGTGACCGAGGCGACGCGCGACGCGCGACGGCCGCCCGCGGACTTTGTGGCTCACGACTCACGTTCCGGGAACGCTGCTATGGTCCCTTGTCCCTGGGGCGCGCGCAGAGTCCGGGTGTGTGCGCGACCGTTGACGACTTTGCCCGTGCACTCACAACGTCTTTGCAGATGTCGAGCGCGATAGGACCAGGCCACGGGATGCGCGCTTTGAGGCCGCAGAACGTCGGCTGCGTGACGTCGGACCCCGCATCGCCAATCGGAGCAGTGGCTGAGAAGCGTCAGGGACTGGAGACAGCGTCGCGAGCGACACGGAAGATGCAGTGTGCTGGACCAACGCACGCAGTGACACTCATATCGCGGTGCGTTCTGCGCCCCGGCGGCGGCGGCGCAGCATCTCACCATCTGACCTGGGATGCACAGAGACGTCCGGGAGGGACGCGATGTGTACTTTATAGAGACGCACGTACAGCGGAAGCCCGGGGGACGCCGGACAGAGACAACCGGCACCCGAGCAGACAAACGAATATATTTCTACTCCTGGTATGTACACTGGCAGGCCTGGTCTATGCAGATCGGCCGGTGATGATGGCCGAGACGCGAGAAGGACGCACCGGCCGCACCGGCAAGCACGGGCGACCTGCTCACGACCGGATGGCCCTTCGCGAGGTCGCCGGGCAGCTTTGGGCAGCGTCGGCGAGCGAGCAGCCCATCTCGTGGCGTCGCGACGAGTGGTAGAGCGGGCGTACGTCAGTCAATCACCGAATGGCAAGGATACAACGCGCACCGTAGATCATACCTGCCGTGTGATCGTGCCGGTCACCGCAGAACGACGCGATCACGCAGCACTTGATGCAGCGTGAGTATGGTCGGCTGTGCGGGGTGCGCGATTTGCGCCGCGCGTCGTGGGCGCGGCGGCACGACCAGCTCTTCATCTTCAGCGGGCCCACGCGCACCGTTGCGACCAAGGCGAACGAGCCTGTGTGGGCGCGCTCCGTCTCGTGGCGCGGTCACGGCCCCAGCGTCAGCGCCTCTGCGTTGCCCATCTCGCCCAACTCAACGGGCTCCCCACCGGGAATATTGAGCCTGGGCTCCGGCGATGCTGTTAGACCACATAAGCGCATTTTCCGTGTGGAGCTGAACGCGCAGACCCACAGCGCGCAGGCATATTTTTTGAGTCAGAGCCACTGCGAGAGTCAGCCTGAGCCCGCACGCGCGCCTGCACCCGTAGCGCAGGCCGCTGGTCGAACGCCGGTGTCCTCTTGACACGGCAATGCTGCGGCACCGGCGGTCAGCCACGGCGCTGCCAGAGATGAGAGACGACAGCGCAGACACGTACCGTGCATGTGCGCACAGCGCGCGGGCAGCGTTCTGCATAACCTATGCTCCGTGGAGGCAAAGGGTCAAGAGTCCGGTCAGTACGCTTCTGCGGGGAGGACGGGTGCGGCACACGCACCATATGAGAAGCGATAGGACGTCGGCGCATGAGTTTCCGCTGACCGCTGAAGAATGGACGGGACGGGACCAGGGAGCGCGCGCACAGTCCCAACAAGTGTAACCGTGGGCACACGATTGCCGTGTACAACGCATGTCAAGATCTGGGGGACCGAGCGCACAATGCTCAGAGCCTCCGGGGTAAACAGTCAGCACTAGCGGCACCAGTCACGATGGTCATGTACTCACGAACAACAGCAGGTGCATCCGACGCGCGAGCGTTGTACTGCGCTAACGAGCTCGACGCTTCCTCATGAACACTCGATGGGCAGCGGACGGAGGATGATACGCACCCGATTGCTCGTAGCAAGCATACCAGCCGGGCAGTTGGCATTCCAGCCACATAGCGACAGCACTCGGTTGTCCACTGGAGTGCGGAAGATGCGGGAAACAAGCTGCAGCTGCAGCTTTATATATTGTTGCCTGAGAGTCTGCGGAGGCCGATGCCGCGCATCTTGTCAGACGAGTCTACGTGAACATTGAGTCAATTGCTGTTAC
>NW_020169852.1:0-2352 GCF_002117355.1 Postia placenta MAD-698-R-SB12 | reverse complement strand
AGATGGAGGAGCAGCCGCGGCGCTTGCACGACGAGCAGGGGACGGTCTTGTCGCACTTGAGCTTGAGGCGGCGGCATTCTGCGCAAGATATGGCACCGCGCGCGCGTTTGAACTCTTGTTCCTGCGCCCTCGCCGACCGGTCCTTGTCGTCCTGGCGCGACGTGTTTGGCATGGCGCGACCAGTAGTAGCAGCAGCGCACGCAGTAGCAGCAGCAGCGCACGCAGTAGTAGCAGTGGCAGCGACGCTCGCGCCGGTGCAGGTGGCAGGCGAGTGCCCGGGGATGGCAGCTGCCGAGCGAGCGTCGTCCACGTCCGATTCATTGCCCCGCGCGACTCCCTTGGGCTTCTGATCGAACGCCGGCCGCTGGTTTGCTTCCGTCCCGCGATCGTATGCGCTTCGATCCCACTGTGCACCGCATCATACACTGCAGAAGCACCTCCCACAGAACGCGCGATGTTTGCGCCCAGCTGGCACCGAATTCGTCATGTCAAGGATCGCGCCCGCGCGCTGTGAGAAAGAGCCTGAACCAGGAGGAGCGAACTTGAAGTGACGCGTGCTGTGCACCATTCGGGCTTTCCATTCATCGGGGTCATCCCGCTGCTGTCTCCAAATTTTCCGCTTTTTCCTTCTCCTTCCCCTAGTTTTGACAAGGAGAGGGCCGTCTGCTCTCCTCACCCCTCGGACAAATACAAGGGCCGCGGGACCTCTGCGCCACTTCCGCGGATTGATGCTTGTTGTTGACGGCGTTTGCGGGAGTTCCCGCGCTGCTATTACCGGGTAGTCTTTTTTATTTTATATCGACGGGTTTATACTCCATATAGTGTAGAGTGTGAACGAGCCTCCAGTAGCTCTTAGCAATGGGCTCCGCGCCCTCAGACGGGAACAAACAAACATGAGAGTAACGCAAGATGTCAAAGCCCTATTACTGGGTAGTCGGCGGACCCCCAAAGTCGGCGATTTCACAATATCTACCTCCACAGTACTCGATTACCTGCGTGCTTTTGTATAGACATAGATTTACATAGGTTTTCGTATGCTTGCTTTCATTTCGAGCTTGAACGAAACCGAACGGTGCAGTAGTTCTGCATTGATGCCGTCACCGTGGCTGGCGACGCCGAGCGCAGCTGCAACGCCTGCGGCTGCCCAGTCCCTTCCTGAGGACCTGTTCAAGTCATTGTCACGCTGGTGTACGCCCTCGGTTGTAACAGCTTGTGTCGGAGTCTGATTGTCCAATGACGTCAGCATCATTGTGTGCTTCGAGCTAGAACCTGTTCGTAGAGTCCTTTAGCGTTGGCCAAGCGGACCTCGAAATAGCATTTACGTGACTGCCGACTACCTAGGGAGGCACAGTATGCGTCCTTCCAGCCCTGACTTGAATTCGGCGAGCTGGGGCACAGAGTGCGCAAACATTTGTTTGTCCAAGCCGATGGGTACCAGTCATTGCAAACCAGAGGCAGGGGTTCTGCCGACTGCTCAGTAAGGCATAGCAGCTTCCCAATGTAGAAATACTCGCTCACATCGGTTGTTCTTGATTTGATCGTACAGGCGCCTGTGTAACAGCTCAAGTCGATATCTGAAAACGCCAGACCCCCCTTCTTCCGACGTGACTGCGACTCTCAAGGCTACGGTCATAGCGGTGACGATATACGTACCGAGAAACAAACACGCGTTCTGCTCAGCTCTCCTATCGCGTGAACACATACTGAGCGTGGCCTGTCGCACCGCGACAGGTTTCCAGCGTAGCTGCGGCGGTTCCTCGTGCTGCTCGTCGTCGATGTCTCATATTGAGTGCAAGTCTGGTTTCTGCGGCTCTCTTGTCCATGGCTCCGGCGATTTCCTGACAGTGGCAGCAGCTGTTCGCATCCCCGGCGCGTTTTCGTGGATTTTCCAATACTGACTCGGGGTGAGTGCATCGTGCCTGACGCTGGCCGCTTTCATAACTATGCGTGCTTCTATACGCCGTAGATGAAATGGGGGAAATGAACGAAGCATCGTCATTGCCGCCCTAGAGAGGGCGTGGACGCGGTCTCAACCTCGGTGGATGACGCCGTGCATATCCGCAATACAACGGCGGGCCTTGCGAAGGCGCCCTGGGATGGCCTGCGATCACGCGCGGCGCCTGTGGATGTGGACTCGAGAGGCGCGGTGGACGTAAGACGCGCGGGTGCCTCGATCACAGGTCCTCTCGCCCGGCGGCCAACTGTCCGCCAACTCACTTCTCGTCCGTTTCGCCCCTTCCAGATTATGAATGATAGGCTCGCCATACGCACACACCATCGCCGGTGATCCATCAACACGTGTGGGGCACGCGCGGGATAAGGCGGCTCGAAGACACGCCTTTGCAACGCCTT
>NW_020169851.1:756575-759036 GCF_002117355.1 Postia placenta MAD-698-R-SB12 | reverse complement strand
TGGAACGGCTGACGAAGTGTTGGCAGAGTATAAGAACAGGAAGGACTTGAGCTGAATCAATAGCAGCTCTACCCAGTCGCTACATCCCTACTCGCACCAACATGTTTTCCACCCTCTCGTTCCTCGACCAGTTCAACGCCCCCTCGACCGAAGGCGGGAAAAGGCTCTCGATCTACACCCCTAAGCACACCCACGTCGGCGATAGCACCTTGCTGACGCTCCTTCTCAGTAATCCCACCGACGTTTTCAACAAGCTCAAAGCCCACAACCCCGAGGCAACCAATGCTACCGACCGCGCTGCACTGGAGGCGTATCTCTCCGCCTGCCGCGAATACGACGAGGCTGTCAAGGCAGCCGACGAGGCCATCGACCACCACAAGCGGCTCCTACGCCAACAGGACGACCGCGTCCTCACCGAGCTCATCCAGCTCGACAATCTGAAAGTCGCCCATTGCTTTCAACCGCTCCTACCACGCAGCATCCGAGCATGACACAACAAATTCATCCCGCGTGCCATCCCCAACGTGTACTTACCCCTACCCGCACCCCTACCGACGTCTGCCTTCAGACGCCCCCCGATCCCATCCCCTTTCCTCCAAGCAACGCCGCTGTCACGAGTTGACACGGCGTCTAGCCGTTTTTTAATTTTTCCTTTTCGCGGGCTTGAACCCGCAACCTCTGTACTACTTACCAGATATGGACGCGTCGTTATCTACTGTATGATCAGATTAGATAGGACGGCAGTGCGCGGCACAGCTCGGGCTCCGCTGACACAGCCGCTCTGACTCACCGGCCCCCGGGGCCGCGTCAGCATGCTGCGCACGGACCAGCTGCGCACGGACCAACGCGCACAGCCTGCCCTAATCCCCCCATGTATATAAACCGGCCTCTGCTGCCCTAGGGACCTCAGTTTCGACCTCTTGTCCCTAGGTCAGTAAGCTCCTGTATTCTCTTACTTACCTTACACTAACTAATACACTTTCTTGTCCCTAGCCTTAGGTTTGAGCACAGCTCACCATCGCTTCGGTGAGACTTAGTCGGACGCCCCCAGCCTTCAAGTTTTCTCTAGTCGCTTGACCTCAAGTCGCGACATTAGGTCGAAACTCCCCAAGCTGCCGGCGTCCCCTCGGGACTCCCTTTATTCACTTTCCTTTCCCACAGGTCGGGTGGTGCGCACCCCTACGATACTTCACGGTACATACGATACGTAGATAGCTTTACTATACATCGCCAACCCTCGGGGAACAAACTCTTCAACACCTGCACTTTAGTGGGCGGTGTTTGTCCTCACGGACGCGTGGACTAGGTTCCTGCTGCATAATAGTCAAAAGCAGTACTGGGCCCCACGTGAACTGCGAACCTCAGGGTCTTCTCGGGCGCCGTAGCGTAAGCTAGTGTAGTACGGCCATTTTTAGTACGCGCACCTCCCCGTCCTTCCCCCATCCAACGTGGCTGCCTGCCAAGGCCAGATCCACGCATTCGACTCCCAGGACCTCATCGACGTCTACATCCCAGATGGCCCTGAGACTGTCCTCTACCGTTGCGAGCAGCAGCCGTGCCCAAATCGGACACCCCGATCAATCGAGGAAGATTACCCTCGTTACAAGGCGATCCGACGAGCGCAGCACCCGCTCGGACCCCGAAGCACTCTCGCATCTCGATCGGCCTCGCGGCACTCTCGCCCTGTCTCCCCCACCTCCCGCCTCCCTCAAACTGTCGCCGATCAAGTACGAGGAGATCTCCCTCCAGACCCTGCGCCAGAGCCTGAGCCTGAGGAGGGTGCAGGTGAAGAAGGAGTCTCGGAGTCCGAGTCCGAGGATTCTGCTGGGTCCACCTCGCTGACAGCGCTCGCCCCCGCGTCAGCAGTCCCTGACGTACGTAACCCCCCCGCCGAACTTCCTTCAGCGCCTTCAGCGCCGACTCCGCCGAGAGGCCGCTCGAGCACTCGCTCCTCTCGAAGTTCGGCCAGCGGAAGGCCACCACAGCCGCCTCCGCCCCCGCAGCGTCCTCCGTCCCCCCCGACGCCGATAATGTCATCTCCTGCAGCCGCCCCCGACAAGGAGACCTTGAAACTCCTCCTCCCGCTCCGCTACGATGGCAAAACCATCATCGATTGCGACAGGTTCTTGTCGCAGCTGCGCATCTACTGGCTGGTCAACACGTCGTTGACCACCATCGAGCTTAAGGTGCAGGTCGCACTCAGCCTACTCGATGGAGATGCCCGCGCCTGGGCCACTCCCTACTTTGCCCAGCTCGCATCGGTGCAGGTGGGTGTGCAAGGGGCCACGACCCCGTTCGCAAACGAAGCGGCCTTTGCCGCCGCCTTCAGGGCCCGCTTCGGAAATCTCGACGACGAGGCGGCAGCACAAGTAGAGCTGGCGAAGCTCTGCGCGGACAAGTCGGTCCGTGAAAAACGCACCGCTGCGGAATTCTCCGCGCTGTTCAAGGGTCCGGCGGACCG
>NW_020169851.1:752576-756555 GCF_002117355.1 Postia placenta MAD-698-R-SB12 | reverse complement strand
ATGGAGATGCCCGCGCCTGGGCCACTCCCTACTTTGCCCAGCTCGCATCGGTGCAGGTGGGTGTGCAAGGGGCCACGACCCCGTTCGCAAACGAAGCGGCCTTTGCCGCCGCCTTCAGGGCCCGCTTCGGAAATCTCGACGACGAGGCGGCAGCACAAGTAGAGCTGGCGAAGCTCTGCGCGGACAAGTCGGTCCGTGAAAAACGCACCGCTGCGGAATTCTCCGCGCTGTTCAAGGGTCCGGCGGACCGCTCTGGGTATGGGGACCTGGAGCTACGCGACAAGTACCTGAGCGGCATCCCCTCCCGCGTGTACCGAAAGATCGAGCTCGAGACCTTTGCCACGTGGCAAGCAGCTGAGAAGCGCGCCACGGAGGTCGAGCAGATCCTCGACATCAGCCGGGCCCGTCGGCCCGAGCTGAACAACTTCTTCTCGGCACGAGGTCGAGGGCGCGGCGGGGCACGTAGTGGTGCACCCTCGACGCACGCAGCTTCGGCCAGCATCAATGCGGCCGTCGGAAAAGGCAACTTCCCCGGCACATGCTTCGGCTGTGGGAAGCAAGGGTACCGACGCTTCGAGTGCCCCAATTGTAAGGACAAGCCTTACACAAAACGCGCCGACGCGCGGGCTACGGTTGCCTCGGGCTCCACCCAGGCTGCGACAAGCGCCCCCGTCACGACAACACCCTCGGCAAGTATAAGTGCCGCTTCAGCGAAATGCGAGCAATCGGAGCTGGCGGACTTAATGGCACAGGTGAAGTCAATGCGCGAGGAGCTCGAGCACTATCAGGCGATGAAGGAGGAGGGTTTTTGATCCGGTCCACGCTTCGTGCCGCACGCGTCGGGCCGCGAGTATCATCTTGTAACAAGTATAATGTATTGTCTACTGCGATGGTGTACGAATTGGACCAGGGGTCCCAACATTTTCACATCCCAGTACGACTCCAAGGGAAAAGACGGCACAAAGACATAATCGCTATGGTGGACAGCGGAGCCACCACGAAGTTTATCAACAAGCGATTCGTTGAAGAGAATAAGGTGCAAACGCGGAAATTAAAAGAGCCGATTCCGCTATACAATATCGACGGCACCCTAAATAAAGACGGAAGCATCTCGGAGGTAGCAGTGCTACAGATGCACATTGGAGAACACGTCGAGAAGACGGTGTTCACAGTCACGGACATCGGTCCGGAAGATGTGATTGTCGGGTTGGACTGGCTGCGCGAGCACAACCCTGACATCGATTGGGAAAAAGGCTCCCTCAAATTATCACGATGCCCTGAGGCGTGCAGTGCCAGAAGGGCTGGCCAAATGGAGCAAGCGGCGACTGCGCGTGATACGGGGGTCAGGCCCATGGCGCGCAGGCGTTCGCCGAAGTCCAAACGGTCGGTCATAGGCGCTTGCCGGAGCAAGGTGCTCCCGGACTTCGAACCCGAAGATGATCCGGTGGAGGTAGAGTGGAGCGAAGCCGACTTGATCGAGGCCTGGGAGCAAGGTATCACACTTCCCGGCGCCCCTCAGCTGTTCGTCGCAGCAGGGCACATGTATTCCCAGCTGTTCGCTGAGGAAGAAATCAAGAAGAAGGTCGTTAAAACCGCCGAGGAGTCGGTACCTAAACAGTACCACGAGTTCCTGAATGTCTTCTCCAAGGAAGCATCAGAACGGTTACCCGAAAGGAAGCCTTACGATCATGCAATTGAACTCGTACCCGGCTACTCGACGTTCCATTCGAAGGTGTATCCCCTGTCGAACAACGAACAAGAGGAACTGGACAAGTTCCTAAAAGAGCAGTTGGCGAAAGGCTACATACGGGAGTCGAAGTCACCCATCTCGTCCCCTTTCTTCTTCATCAAAAAGAAAGAGGGAACACTTCGACCCGTGCAGGACTACCGCCGGTTGAATGCGATCACTGTTAAAAACCGCTACCCTTTGCCGCTGATCGCCGAGATGGTAGATAAGCTTTGCGGTGCCACGCTCTTCACCAAGTTCGATGTCCGATGGGGATACAACAACGTCCGAATCAAGGCCGGTGACGAATGGAAGGCGGCCTTTGTGACTAACCGGGGGCTATACGAACACCTAGTGATGTTCTTCGGCCTCACCAACTCCCCCGCCACTTTCCAGGCAATGATGAATGAGATCTTCCACGATCTCATCGTCGGCAGCAAGATCCTTGTGTACCTGGACGATATACTCATCTTCTCCACCAATAAAGAGGAGCATGAGAAGGTCACACGTGAGGTTCTGTGCCGCCTTCAGGATAATGATCTATTCCTGAAGCCTGAGAAATGCGAATGGGACGTTCCCAAGGTCGACTATGTCGGCTATGTGTTCGGTGGCGATGAGGTAGCGATGGATCCCGCAAAGCTAAAAGGAATTAATGAGTGGCCGGTACCCCGGAACAAAAAGGATGTCCAGAAGTTCCGGGGGTTCTCCAATTTCTACCGCCGTTTCATTAAAGACTTCGCTAAGATCTCGCGACCACTCGACCGGCTCACAGGAAACGACCCATGGCATTGGGGCGAAGAGGAGCAGCACGCCTTCGACGAGCTCAAACAGCTCTTCGCGACGACTCCAGTCCTAGCACTGTACGATCCCAATCGGGAGACGCACATTGAGGTCGACGCCTCAGGATATGCCACTGGCGGCGTGTTGATGCAGAAGCAGGACGATGGCAAATGGCATCCTATTGCCTTCAGATCCCATGCGATGGACCCGGCACAGCGGAACTACGAGATCTACGATAAGGAGATGCTCGCGATCATCGAAGCACTGGACGACTGGCGCCACTATCTCGAGGGCCTACCCAATCAGTTCGAGATCGTAACCGATCATAAGAATCTTGAGTACTGGCGCACGTCACAGCACCTCACGCGTCGTCAAGCGCGATGGTCACTGTTCCTGGCTCGCTTCGACTTCCGCATCACGCACAAAGCCGGGACGTCGAATGGAAAGGCTGATGCCCTGTCGCGACGATCAGATCACCAGATCGGCGACGAGGACGATAACACCGATCAGGTAGTTCTCAAGCCGGAGCGCTTCCGCATCGCCTCCGCCAGGCGCGGTCATGCCTCGGTGACGGCCGATCAGTCGCTTCTGAAGCGCATCAGGGAATGTTCGTTGATGAATCAGGAAGTGGCTGAGGCGCTTGAAAAGGTGCAGGACCTCGGGCCGCCCCGGCTGCAAAGGGGTTTTGAGGAGTGGAATGCCGAACAAGGGCTCCTGCTGTTCCGCGGATGTGTGTACGTCCCAAAGGATGCGGAGCTCCGGCGGGATATAGTCAAAATCCACCACGACTCGCCGATCGCCGGTCATGGCGGTCGTGCCAAAACCCTTGAGCTCGTGTCGCGGAACTACTGGTGGCCTGGGATGTCCAAATTCGTCAATGAGTATGTAAGCACCTGCGACGTGTGCAACCGTACCAAGACATTCCCAGCCAAGCCTCAGGGTCTGCTGAAGCCGAACGAGATCCCCGAGCGCCCGTGGCAGATCATCACCACGGATATGATCGTTGGCTTGCCAAAGTCTGATGGATTCGACTTGATCCTGGTCACCGCCGACCGCTTTACCAAGCAGGTCCACTTCTCAGCCTGTCATGAGACCCTGACAGCAGAAGGTGCGGCAGACCTGTACATCCGCGATGTGTTCAAGCATCATGGGGCCCCGGCCAAGGTCATATCAGACCGAGGTCCCCAGTTCGCTTCGAAGTATCTCCACGCGGTGTACAAGGGACTAGGGATCGAGCCGGCGCTGTCTACAGTGTTTCATCCTCAGACAGACGGCCAGACTGAGCGCTGGAATCAGGAGATCGAGCAGTACCTGCGTGCTTTCACAAGCCACAGGCAGGATGATTGGGCGAAGCAATTGCCGCTCGCGGAATTCGCATTGAACAACCGAGTTCACTCCGCGACCGGGCACTCCCCTTTCTTCCTGCATCAAGGGTACCATCCTGAGATCCAAGTGTGGATCAATCCGATGTCT
>NW_020169851.1:742340-750699 GCF_002117355.1 Postia placenta MAD-698-R-SB12 | reverse complement strand
TCTGGTAGGGGGGTAATGAAACATTTGTCTTTCCATTCTATTCCTTGTACTACTAGCGCCCATACTGGCGCCTGTCTTAGCGCTCACCCGCAGGTTGAACATTATGTAGCTTACATAATGGGGTCCGTGCGCACTTCGTGCCTGGTATCGTACCACTACGTTTCTTTCTTCACTAACACGACCACATAGACACGATGGTCCGTGCGTAGTCGGTACTTGTATAAGTAGTTGTACCATTAGTCGGTCGAACCCTAAGTTCGACCTGGTTATTCATTCAAGTCTCTGCTCCTCTTCGCTTGGGGTAGTGGTCATTCTCGACTTCCTCGCTCGATCTTCAGGACGACGCACTGTCCATAAGCCCTCGCTCGTCGTCTACGAGTCAGGCATCGATATAGGAGTATAGACCGTTGTATCAATGTAATTGTTGGGTTGGATTGGCTGCGCGAGCACAACCCCGAAATTGATTGGGAGAAAGGCTCCCTCAAATTGTCACGATGCCCTGAAACGTGCAGTGCCAGGAGGACTGACCGAATGGAGCAAGCAGCGACTGCGCGTGATACGGGGGTCAGGCCCACGGCGCGCAGGCATTCGCAGAAGTCCAGACGGTCGGTCATAGGTGCTTGCCGGAGTAAGGTACTCCCAGACTTCGAACCCGAAGAAGATCCGACGGAAGTAGAGTGGAATGAGGCCGATTTGATCGAAGCCTGGGAGCAAGGCATAACGCTTCCCGGTGCTCCACAACTGTTTGTCGCAGCAGGACATATGTACTCCCAGCTGTTCGCTGAGGAAGAGATCAAAAAGAAGGTTGTTAAGACCGCCGAGGAGTCGGTACCTAAACAGTACCACGAGTTCCTGAATGTCTTCTCCAAGGAAGCATCAGAACGGCTACCCGAAAGAAAACCGTACGATCATGCGATCGAACTTGTGCCCGGCTACTCGACGTTCCATTCGAAGGTGTACCCCCTGTCGAACAATGAGCAGGAGGAGCTTGACAAGTTCCTAAAGGAGCAGTTAGCAAAGGGCTACATACGGGAGTCGAAGTTGCCAATCTCGTCCCCCTTCTTCTTCATCAAAAAGAAGGAAGGGACACTTCGACCCGTACAGGACTACCGCTGATTGAACGTGATCACGGTCAAAAATCGCTACCCCTTGCCGCTGATTGCCGAGATGGTAGATAAGCTCCGAGGCGCTACGCTCTTCACCAAGTTCGATGTCAGATGGGGCTATAACAACGTCCAGATCAAAGCCGGTGATGAATGGAAGGCCGCCTTCGTAACTAACCGAGGGTTGTACGAACCCCTGGTGATGTTCTTCGGCCTCACCAACTCCCCTGCGACCTTCCAGGCCATGATGAATGAGATATTCCACGATCTCATTGTTGGTGGCAAGATCCTCGTGTACCTAGATGATATACTCATCTTCTCCACCAATAAAGAGGAGCATGAGAAGGTCACACGCGAGGTTCTGCGCCGCCTTCAGGACAATGATTTATTCCTGAAGCCTGAAAAGTGCGAATGGGACGTTCCCAAGGTCGACTATGTCGGCTACGTGTTCGGTGGCGATGAGGTAGCGATGGATCCCGCAAAGCTAAAAGGAATTAATGAGTGGCCGGTACCCCGGAACAAAAAGGATGTCCAGAAGTTCCGGGGGTTCTCCAATTTCTACCGCCGTTTCATTAAAGACTTCGCTAAGATCTCGCGACCACTCGACCGACTCACCGGGAACGATCCGTGGCATTGGGGTGAAGAGGAGCAGCACGCCTTTGATGAACTCAAACGGCTCTTTGCGACGACTCCAGTCTTGGCGCTGTACGACCCTAACCGGGAAACGCGCATTGAAGTCGACGCCTCGGGATATGCCACCGGCGGCGTATTGATGCAGAAGCAGGATGATGGCAAATGGCATTCCATCGCCTTCCAGTCGCACGCTATGGACCCAGCGCAGCGGAACTACGAGATCTACGATAAGGAGATGCTCGCGATCATTGAGGCGCTAGACGATTGGCGCCACTATCTCGAGGGGTTGCCCAATCAGTTCGAGATCGTAACCGATCATAAGAACCTCGAGTACTGGCGTACATCCCAGCATCTCACGCGCCGTCAAGCACGATGGTCGCTGTTCCTGGCTCGCTTTGACTTCCGCATTACGCACAAGGCCGGGACGTCCAATGGAAAGGCTGATGCCCTGTCGCGTCGATCAGACCATCAGATCGGCGATGAGGATGATAACACCGATCAGGTAGTTCTCAAGCCAGAGCGCTTCCGCATCGCCTCCGCCAGGTGCGGTCACACCTCGGTGACAGCCGATCAGTCGCTTCTAAAGCGCATTAGGGAATGTTCGGAGAAGGATCGGGAAGTGGCCGAGGCACTTGAAAAGGTGCAGGACCTCGGGCCGCCCCGGCTGTCGTGACTTGAGGTCAAGCGACTAGAGAAAACTGGAAGGCTGGGAGCGTCCGACTGATTCTCACCAAAGCGATGGTGAGCGAGGCTCAAACCTAAGGCTAGGGACAAGAAAGTGTATTAGTTAGTGTAAGGTAAGTAAGAGAATACAGGAGCTTACTGACCTAGGGACAAGAGGTCGAAACTGAGGTCCCTAGGGCAGCAGAGGCCGGTTTATATACAGGGGAAGATAAGGGCAGGCTGTGCGCACTGGTCCGTGCGCAGCTGGTCCGTGCACAGCATGCCGACGCAGCCCCGGGGGCCGGTGAGTCAGAGCGGCTGTGTCAGCGGAGCCCGAGCTGTGCCGTGCACTGCCGCCCCATCTAATCTAATCGTACAGTAGATAGCGACGCGTCCATATCGGGTATGTAGTACAGAGGTCGCGGGTTCGAGCCCGCGAAAAGGAAAAATTAAAAAAAACGGCTAGACACCGTACCAACTCGTGACACCGGCTGCAAAGGGGTTTTGAGGAGTGGAATGCCGAACAGGGGCTTCTGCTCTTCCGCGGGTGCGTGTACGTCCCAAAGAACGCGGAGCTCCGGCGGGATATAGTCAAAATCCACCACGACTCGCCGATCGCCGGTCATGGCGGCCGTGCCAAAACCCTGGAGCTCGTGTCGCGGAACTACTGGTGGCCTCGGATGTCTAAATTCGTTAATGAGTACGTAAGCACCTGCGACGTGTGCAACCATACCAAGACATTCCCAGCCAAGCCCCAGGGTCCGCTGAAACCGAACGAGATCCCCGAGCGCCCGTGGCAGATCATCACGACCGATATGATCGTCGGCTTGCCAAAGTCTGATGGATTCGACTTGATCCTGGTCACCGCCGACCGCTTTACCAAGCAGGTCCACTTCTCAGCCTGTCATGAGACCCTGACAGCAGAAGGTGCGGCAGACCTGTACATCCGCGATGTGTTCAAGCATCATGGGGCCCCGGCCAAGGTCATATCAGACCGAGGTCCCCAGTTCGCTTCGAAGTATCTCCACGCGGTGTACAAGGGACTAGGGATCGAGCCGGCGCTGTCTACAGTGTTTCATCCTCAGACAGACGGCCAGACTGAGCGCTGGAATCAGGAGATCGAGCAGTACCTGCGTGCTTTCACAAGCCACAGGCAGGATGATTGGGCGAAGCAATTGCCGCTCGCGGAATTCGCATTGAACAACCGAGTTCACTCCGCGACCGGGCACTCCCCTTTCTTCCTGCATCAAGGGTACCATCCTGAGATCCAAGTGTGGATCAATCCGATGTCTGCGATGCCTGCAGCCGCTGATCGGCTCAAAATCCTGAAAGAGATTCGCGACGATACGCGCTCTGCGCTTGAGCTGTCAGCCGAGCGCATGAAGGTGTACTACGATAAGCACGTGCAAGAGGCACCGGTCTTTGCGCCGGGGGACAAGGTCTGGCTTGATGCCCGGAACCTTAAGCTGAAACAGCCGAGCAAAAAGCTCAGTCCCAAGCGCCTCGGACCTTATGCCGTGCGGCGAAAGCTCGGAGACCTGGATTACGAATTAATCCTGCCGAAGTCGGTACCGGTACACCCGGTGTTTCATGTCTCCTTGCTTAGCAAGTACACGCGTAGCGATATCCCGGGTCGGGAGCTGGAGGAACCGCCTGCGATCGAGGTTGAGGGCGATGAGGAGTACGAGGTTGAGTGGATCAAGGATTCAAGGATCTTCCGGCGTCAGCTGCAATACCTCGTCAAGTGGAAGGGTTATGACGATTCGCATACATCCTGGGAACCGGCGCACAATGTTGCGAATGCGCCGGCCCTTATAGCCGACTTCCACCGGAAGAATCCGAACGCCCCTCGCCGCCTCAACGCTGCTACCTTTGGTGGTCTCAACTTTCAGCCAATGCCTTCGCTGCTGACTGAAGCACATTGCCGCTCTGGGTGGGAGATGGGCAAGGGCGCCTCGCATGAGGTCATGCGCCGTTGAGGGGGGGATAATGTCACAAGTTGACATGGCGTCTAGCCGTTTTTTAATTTTTCCTTTTCGCGGGCTCAAACCTGCGACCTCTGTACTACATACCGGATATGGACACAATACTATCTACTGTACGATTAGATTAGATGGGACGGCAGTGCGCGGCACAGCTCGGGCTCCGCTGACACAGCCGCTCTGACTCACCGGCCCCCGGGGCCGCGTCGGCATGCTACACACGGACCAGCTGCGCATGGACCAGTGTGCACAGCCTCCCCTAAACATCCCCTGTATATAAGCCAGCCTCTGCTGCCCTAGGGATCTCAGTTTCGACCTCTTGTCCCTAGGTCAGTAAGCTCCTGTATTTTCTTACTTACCTTATACTAACTAATACATTTCTTGTCCCTAGCCTTAGGTTTGAGCTTTGCTCACCATCACTTTGGTGAGATTTAGTCGGACACCCCCAGCTCTTAGGTCTTCCCCTGTCGCTTGACCTCAAGTCGCGACACTTTTTCAGCTCTTTCGCTAATGCCTCAGCCCCGTCTTCCCCCTCCTTGGGCTCCACCTCGACTTCCACTACCCCCCACAGTCCCTTCCTAACCAGCTCCGCCTCCATCTTCATTGCCCAGACCCGATACTTCCCCTTGATCAAGAGGGGGAACTTGGTGTCATGCTCCGAAGTCATGTTGGCGCCAGTACCAGATGAGAGAGTAGTATAGCGAGGTTCTAGGCAACAGCAAAGCCTTGATTTGTCGATCGGTTTGTGTGAGAATGACGCCGGAAAGACTGCCGGCAGACAACGTCCTCAATGGACAGGGATCAATGGGTGATTAGGTTACAAACCGATGGGGCTACCTACGGCGCACAACGCCTACATAAGTCCTATTCCCACACCGGCGCATGACCACGTGACCCGGGCCGGCAGCGACGCTTGCCCGACATACCCAAAAGTCAACACCGTCCTGATATCACTTACGCTGTGTCGGTTCTCGCCCGTTTCTCGCAGAACCCCGGACGCGCGCACTGGGAAGCCGTCAAACGCGTTTTTCGTTACCTTGCCGGGACGAAGACATTGCGACTCACCTATGGCGCAGTCTCGCTCGACCTCGTTGGCTACACTGATGCCGATGGATCAATGCATGAGGACCGCAAAGCGATCCCCGGGTACGCATTCCTAATTGACGGTGGTGCAGTCTCTTGGGTGTCCAAACGCCAGGAGATCATCTCGCTTTCTACGACCGAATCCGAATACGTCGCCATCACACACGCATCCAAGGAAGCACTCTGGTTGCGCTCACTCATCGGCCAGGTCTTCGCTCCTTTCACAGAACCCATCCTGCTCAACTCTGACAATCTTGGCGCCATTTCGCTTACCCAGGACCACCAGTACCACGCGCGCATGAAGCACATCGACATACGGTTCCATTTCATTCGGTGGATCATACAGGACAAGAAGATGAAGCTTGTCTACTGCCCTACGGACCAGATGGCGCTCACCAAGGCCCTTCCCAGCACGAAGGTTAAGCACTTCGCTGCTGCGCTCGGGCTCCTGTAGGATTATGGGGGAGTGTTGGAGCAGATAATCCATACGTACGCTCTCACGCCAGCTCTCCGGCTACTATACCGTTCTGTATCGCCCTGTTTTACCTTGCGCTATTTACGCGCTGATGCGCCGCCCCTTCTTGGCACTCATCCCGCCATGCGCATGCATGCGCAGCATCAGTGCGCATCGATAGTACCTGTCACGTACCTTGTGCCTGTCGTTTCTGCTCGCCGCCTTATACGCTCGCATTTGCGACTGCACCCTCAGTCTTGCATCGTATCCGAGCACGCACTGAGGTCCTCGTCCTATTTGTTATAGTCCGACGATGCGTGCTCTAGCCCTGCCGTTGCGTCATGGACAATATCACGCTACAAGCTCGCAAAAGTGCACAAACCACTCGCAGCTGAACTCAAGGCCATAAGCTACCACAGCAACAGCATTGCGACCATACATATATGCCCACATTGCCTACACCACCGGAGGTTCCTCAACCGCCAGAAGAGGCTCCATGGTTCCTTCATCCACATCTTCTTGCGGTGTTTGTGCGGCGCTGGTGGTTATCTCAGAGATAGGTTGAGTGCTGACATATGTAATGTCAGGGCTGAGTACGGAAAGCACGATGAGGCACGTACAAGATGGTGGGGAAACCCAAAGTACGATATATCTCCTCCATTTGAGGTTCCATGGCATGTTTCCACCATCCGGGGCCTCGCGATACACAGCCGCCCAGCGCATTGACAAAATCTTGCGTGAAAAGAGAATCAACGCGAACAGGGTGTGTGATAATCACTTGCGCGAGGTCGAAGCATGCACCAAGGAGATACCTAAAATCGCTCCAAGAGTGTGTCTGGACCACGTCAATTATGCCAGACAAGCTGAAGTACTCGACAGCGGCATCCAGCACACCACGAACATCGCTATGAACACGAGCAAAGTCGTCAGGCGGAAGTAGTGCGCATTGCAGCAGTGCTGAAGATGTGATCTGGAGGAATACATCGGTGTCGAGCCGCTTGCCGGCTTGTGGTAAGAAACCGAGCAGTCTCCGGATGCCTGCAAAATACGTGGTGAGCGCTACGTGGACGACTTCCGAATGGGATGGGATACCTACCCCCAATGTCTAGTCGGAATCCTGAAGTCAAGTAACAGATAAGTTTGACGAGTTTGTTCAGCACTTTCTGAGAGAGCTCTGGAGCAGGCAATAGGTCAACGAGGTGATGATAGACTGATAATTTGTTTCGGGGAGTATCTCTCATAAGGTAGTGTGTGATTGCAAGGGTCTGCATTTGCTGTTGGTGAAGCTCTGTCGTATCAGTCACCTCCGATGTAATCCTGGTGAATATCTCTAACGATAGACTACCCATGGCAGTGACGACATCAGCATCAGTTCCACTGATCTGAAATGAAGACGATGTTTGCAAATAGTCCACACCGTGAATGCGATACCGGAGAATAGTATGGTAGACCTGAATGGCGATGTCCAGAGGGAGGCCTCCAGGCTGAATGCTCGGATGGACAACCGCATCAATGAAGGAAACTTGAGCATCATTAGAGGACTGCTTTGTATTCGGACATGAATGCTCACGCACCAGGCAAAATAGCACATAGATCACGACGCTGTTCCCATGTTGCATCATGGGGACCGTACGTGCGGAGGGTCTCCATGATCTCACAGGATGTTGTTCTCGCGGCATCGTACGGCATGTATTTGATCAATGATGCCAAATGATGCAATAGTCTAACCGGTTCGAACTGCCCGCTCCCGATCTCGCGAAGATATTTGTACAGGAGATCAATGCATATCTCCCCAAGATACGTAATTTCAGCCGCGTCTTGCACATTCGTCGACCAGGTCAGCGTCGGTGGATCAGTTGAAGTATCGACGTCTTGCGCTCGGCACTTTAGGACCTCGTAAAGGACGGGGAGAACAGATATGACGGAGGACGTTTCCATGAGGCGTGGTCGTATTATTGACTGCAGCACAGAGATGTCTAAAGTTGTGCGCGATGCATCTAGTGGCGCTGCTCTGATCATTGACGTAAAGACACGCAAGAGCGGGATCACCCTATATTCCTCGCCTGTGATCTCCGGAAGGTATTTAACCAGGAGATCAGCGCACGTCTCTCGCAAAATTGCATTCGCTGCGGCGTCCTGCTCACCCGTCGACCAGGTGAAAGTTGGCGGATCGGTTAGGTTATCGACATCCTGTGCTCGGTGCTCCAGAATCCGGTAGAAGACAGGAAGAACTGGCGCGACAGGGGATACTTCCAGAAGGCAGGGTCTAACCGCAGACTTCAGCAGCGCATCGTCCATGACAGTAGCGTCTGCCTCAGCGAGCATGTCAAGAGCCTCGGCAGTATTCTCCTGCTGAATGCGCACAGACATGTCGTCTATGTCCCTCCAGTTCGATGTATGTATCCATCGTTTCTGTGTAATGCACCACACCTTCATTCGCT